>NC_133649.1:296408703-296674247 GCF_009905375.1 Apium graveolens
CATCCTGTTTTCCCATAACCTCGGGAAATACTTTCCCAGAAACAACTGACTAAATCTCTCCCAGGTTATAATAGCATCTGTCTCCATGTTTTTCTTGGCCTCCCACCAGTAGTTAGCTTCTCCTTTCAGAAGGTAGGTAGCAAATACAGTTTTTTGTGCCTCATCGATACTCAAAATCTCAAAAGATTTCTCCATTTCCTTTAACCATGCCCTTGCCTCGACTGGGTCGGCTGATCCGTGGAACTCAGGGGGCTTAAGGGACTTAAAAGCCCTGAAAGAGTTTGCCACTGCATTGTTACTTCCTTGAGGGGGTGGGTTGGGTTGACGTTCCAAATTCTGTCTTAGGAGTTGCATAAACTGGCCCATGGGATCCATGCCTGGGTTTGGTACTGGTTGCTCGACCTCGGTTTCTCCTTCTTCAGCCTCTATCTCGAATCCCTCAACATCATACGTTTCCTCTTCCTCTTCATACAGGGAGTCATCCTGTTCCACATAATCCTCATCTTCCTCTTCACTGTCTTCTTGGTTTCTATTGTCCTGATTATGGCTTCCCTGGTCCTCAGACCCAGGGTTCGCCCTAGTTCCAATCTTTCTTGGCGGCATGATTCTGATAATAATAAAAACAATTATTGGGAAAAATTCAACGTTAGGTCACAATCATATACAACATTGTGCCTTGCACAGCTCTTATAATGGGGAGAACGTATAACGCAATTCTATTATTTTAAGAAAGTTCTAATACGAAGTGCAGTAATAATAATAATAAAACAGTGATCCCGTCACTATGGAACTGAACTGAAAGGAAACAAATATATACATAATGCGAGAATACATAGTTTGATCTGGTCAAAAGTACAACAGTGCTACAGTCATCTGTCCCAAAAGTGATACACCAGAGTCTATCTGTCTAGTCAGAAAAAGGGATGCTATATACAAGTCAACTATCCCGGAAAATTGGCTCTTACTAAGGCCTCGGCTAACTAGACAACTAGACTATTCCATCATCAATCCTGAATCACACACCGGAGCGGGTCAGCTCCCAAACCCTTTCCATCACACGACGGAAGATATAGTCGGCCTGCCGCCTGGAGATCCTACCATGCCTGTCCCCCTGGAGAGATCTGAGTCTCGCTCGGGACGTGAGCTCTATCCCCGTAAGCTCCCTCCTCAAGGATCGGGGTATAGAAGCCCTGGTCTCATAAGCTCGGGTACGCCTACCCGCCCTCTCTGCATCCAACTCCCTCCTGGCCTCATCCAGTCGGGCCTCGGCAACAGCCACTCGGGTCCTCAAAACATCCTGAACATATCCATGAGCTAACGAAGACTGCCTCTGGGCAGGGTCAAGAGGTGGTGAATCTGGAGCCGCTGAGGGTGCCTCCTCGGTCTGCCTAGGCTCGGAAGTATGGGTCTCTGAGCTGTCATCATCAGGAATCCAAGATAGTGGTGGAGGGGTAGGGGCTCTGACCACCGGAAGTGTGGGTAAAGGGATACCAGCATACACTACCATAGATCCAACACGCTCCTCAGCTACTGGGACCTCATCCGGGTCCTCCTCATCTGGAATAGCAATAACCTCTGTCTCTGACTCCTCTGAGGGGTCCTCCTCATCTGAAACAGCAATGACCTCCGTCTCAGGCTCCTCTGGGGGGTCCTCCTCATCCTCCTCCATCTCAGGCTCCTCCTGATCCTCAACATCTAGCAATGCCTCATCATGCTCACGCTCGAACATCTCTGGGTCCTCTATCTCAGGCGCCTACACATTAAACGAGCTAAGTTACTATCATGATACTTATAAGGGTTCCCGTAAGGGTTTTAACTGTCAGCACTACTTTAAGTAGTCCGACCATGAACTTGGCAAGAGTTCTTATTATCTTTGTGAGTTTATTATTATATCGTCGCATCATCTCTGAGGTTTATAACGCTTAGCTCTGATACCATTTCTGTAACACCCCCAGATCCGGGGTCGGGAATCCGGGTTGTCACGGTCTTTCTTTCCACAATATCACTTTACTTAATTAATAATAAATACCCTCATGCTGTGACCCCACACTAACACACACCACAACTCGTTATAGTCTCAGAGATGAAATTGAAATAAGTACAAGTCTTTGAATCCACAATTTAAAATTATTACAACCCAAAATGATTACTTGATAATTTACAGTTAATTGCCATTATCTGCCACAAGTTATAATTATACATAATTGGATTCTCAAAAGTAGATGGTCTAAACTACAATGGATCTACCTCTGCAGCTATAGCAGCTACAATATCAGCGGGAAGACGCGGGACGCTTCCCACGCGCTTGCGCTGGGTCTGCTGGAGTCTGGCCATCTCTCCTAACTGTTGTTGTGTGATGAAGAAATAAAGCAAGAGTGAGCCTTACAGCTCGCAAGATAATATGTATAGTGATAACAATAATATAAGTATCTAAATGGATACTTAATAGCATCTCTATCACATGCAAGATAATTACTTGCTAGATATAAGTAAAAACAAGGAATGAAGCTACCAATACTTCACCACACTTATATCATATAAAGTTACTTGAACTGCCATCGTTCAAAGTATTATAAGTTTTAAGAAAAGCATCCCATAGATGAGACCACAAGTTAAGACTTGAATATATTCAATCTTTGAAATATTATTGAATGAAAAAGTTATGAGATACTTTATTTAGTCCCGATATATATATATCCATATATATATATCTCTTAAACATTTCCTGGAACCTCTGTTATGTAAAGTATGAACAGAGTTTAAAACATCCAATGAATTTTGGAAAGGAAAAGAATTTTGGCATAAACCCGATATCTCGCTGATCAGGCAAAGATACCAATAAGTAACCTTTTCTACTAGTAGATGGACGAATTCCCCACTGGTCATCACCCTGGTCATAATTAAGACCTATGCTGGACTGCCACTCAGCCACCTATGCATTTGATGGACTCCCACTGAGCCACTTACACAATAATAGACCGTACCTCGGCCTGTCGCTTATGCCGACTCAATGAGAGGGGCTTACTTCCCGAACGTTGGGCAAGTAATCAATTCATTTACCAAATCTGCAACCTTGTTGCGAATATAAAATACACCACAGAGCCGGATTTCCCAGGTTTTGAGCGAGTATTTAAATCCCCTTTAAAAAGGAAGATCTTAAATATAAAAATGAGTTTTGGGATCCGCTCTGACTTTTAAAAATCATTTTGAAGACTCGAAAACACTTTAAAGAGTGTTTGGAGTAAGGCTGATTTAATGAAGTAAATCAGTCCCCAGAATATTAGAAAATATCTGAATATTATTAATTAAATAATATTCCCATAAAGAATAGTCTTTATAAAAATAATTGAAGTAGATGTATTAAAATTTATACTTGAAACGAGTATTAAATAACCAAAGATATACTTATATGAAAGTATTATCTTTATTTGAATAATCGAAAATAAGTTTGATTATTAACACCTTATTCTTTAATAAAATAAAGAATATATTTCAGCAAATAATCGGAGTCATAGATCCTCAAATGAATATTCAAATAATATTCAATAAATAAAATAAGCTGAGTCATAATACCTCGAATGAATATTATAAATAATATTCATTAAATAAAATAAAGGAGTCATACATCCTCAAATGAATATTCAAATAATATTCAATAAATAAAATAAGCTGAGTCATAATACCTCGAATGAATATTATAAATAATATTCATTAAATAAAATAAAGGAGTCATACATCCTCAAATGAATATTCAAATAATATTCAATAAATAAAATAAAGTGAGTCATAATACCTCGAATGAATATTATAAATAATATTCATTAAATAAAATAAAGGAGTCATACATCCTCAAATGAATATTCAAATAATATTCAATAAATAAAATAAAGTTTAAAGTTATCGAATAAACCTTATTCGATTAATAGTTTGGAAAACTATAACCATATATATATATAAATATATATATATATATATCCATATCCATATATACAAGATTACTCGGGATCCTCGACTCCCGGTTTTAGAAAATATTTTCACCTTTGGGTCCCTATACTAAGGGTATATGCAAGATACCGCTATCCTCTAGCATAGGTATTATCAACTGAACCAACAGATATATATTTCAAGAATATGAAACAGGCATGCATATATACCATATCACATGCTACAATATATCGCAAGAATTTGCTAAATAACCAACATGCATCTATCGCAAGATAATGCATATACAAGTGTATTCATCACAACAACAGTATAACGGATAGAATACTTGCCTGAGCGACTTGGGGGTGAGAAAGGCTCGGGACGAGTCTGGTAACCTATAAACAACAAGTAAGTTGGAATTAAACCAAAATCACTTGTAAATCTATGCTTTAACTAACTTAGACTCTAACGCTTGTTTTACGCTCACCGATTCGCTTAAGTCACTCGGGTACCCTCGGCTCCACCATTTTTAATAACTTAACCTTTACGAGTTTTAAAGCGATTCCTTCGCGAATGACTTACCAACTGCCTAACACACTTACCATAAATGTTTCATACATTAATTAACCCTTTTTGGTCTTTAACCTATGTTTCAAAGTAAGGCGAGGGAAAAAGTTCCGTTCGCGAAACGCCGTTACTTGAAACGGTCGTTTCTCCTAAACCGTAAATCGGAATCGAACGAACTTCATATCAAAACGAAGCTCGTAACATGAGCTATCTAATCATGGCAGTGGTCATAATCTAGCAGGGGGTTCTCGGGTCCTAATGCTATGCACAAAAACAGTCCAAAGAAAATCGGACGTTACGACGGCTATGTTTACGCGATTTCCGAATTTTAAACCATACAAAACCAACCACAAACCAACCTCAAATCCAACATACAACCAACATCCATCCTTATCACATCATAACAACCCCAACCAATTCAATTTAACCATTCATACTTATGCTTAAACTTTACTTTAATCATTCTTAAGTTTCTTTAAATCAAAACCACAAATTACCATTTCATTTCACTACCATTCCAAATCTCAAACTCTAATCATAACACCAACTACAATAACATCCTACTCATCAAAATCACCTTATAATATATATGGACCTAGGGTTTGAAAATGGTATACCTTCCTTGAAGTGGTGGGTTGAGCTAGGAAGCCTTAAGAAGCTTGGAGAAGCCTTAGGAAAGCTTGGATCTTCAAGAAAAACAAGAAAAAGTTCAAGTTAAAAACTTGAAAACACTATTCATTGTCTTCTTCATTGATTAAATGAAGAAGCTAGAGAAAGAATTAATGGCTTAAACTCATGATATAGCCATAACTAAGCATAAAGATGGTTAGGGAATTTTCTTACCAATTAAGGATGCTTGGATCTTGATTTTGGAAATTTTTTTCTTTGAAAAAAAATGAAAAGCCGAGAGCTAGGTGAGGAACAAATGCCTTGGCTGATTTTTTTGATTCTTGATGAAATGATTTGCTAGCTTGGTTGGCTTGGTTTTGTTTTTGATTTAGCAAATTACCACCTTGCCCTTGAATTTGTGTGGTCCTTAATCAACCACACCTCCCTTCTTCCATGTCATGCTTATGTCACCCTTATGATGTCATCCTCCCTTCCTTGTCTCCTTTCTATTGGTTGGATGACATCACTCCCATTAAACCCTTTGATTAGCTTCCTAATCGTTTGCCTAATGACCGCTGATCTGTTGTACGGTTCGCTTAACTTTCGTTCTCGTTTATCATCTGAAGGATCATACCCGGGATCTTATTACTTAGGTTCCCTTAACCTTTCTCAATACGTTATATTCCTTTTTATGATCCTCTATTATAATCCTTTAATTTAAATCCTTTTTATCCTGTTACCTTATACTCAATTCTCTCCGTATCTTGTGGATTTCCGGGAAAAACCAAAGTGTTCGGAATTGGGTTCTGACGATATTTACATACACTTATATACTTCATATAGTACTAATAAAATCCCAGAATATCCATAACAGAACCCCTACATAGTGTGGCGTGAAAAGTTTTCTCATTCAGCTAAAACACTATTCACAAGGGTTACAAAAAGTTGAAAATTTTTGGGGTTATTACATGCTTCATTATATTTGCAGGCTCCTTCAGCTGGCTTGCTAACTGCCTTTTACAAAGGTGAGTTAGGTGACTCATAGAGCCACATTTTTCACATTTCTTTCTTGGAGCATCTGTAACATAAGCAAAATTATTGCTTTTGTTTATCCCAATTTTCTCATTTCTATTTTTCTTCTTCTTTCTTGCATCTTCAGTCTTGGTTTCTTTGACAGGTGTCTTGGGACTTTATTTATCCATGAGTTTCTCTTCAGTTTTGGAAGATTGAGTTGGTTCTACATTTTTCTTCTCTTTATCCTCATCAGCAATTTCTTGCTTAATAATCAACTCTTCTTCACTGAAGTTAACTTTACATGCCTTGAACATAGGTGATACAACCTTTTTCAGTATAGCCGGAACTTTTTCATTTCTGTTGCTTTTCCTTTGTCACCTATCTCTTTCTTCTTGCTGTTCAATGCATCATAGTCAAGACCAATAGAAATATTTGCACATGGTTTGCTTTTCTCATGATATTGTCCAACCAACTCAGATGCATTTCTCATGATATTGTTCAACTTCACCTCATTCTTTTCCAGCTTCTCCCTTAGCACTGCTTCAATTTCACTTTCACATTTGAGCTTGTTCTTTAGATATGCATTTTCTTGTCTTACAACTTCAAGCTCTACTAACAATAATTCAGCTTCTTGTTTCTCATTCTCAAGCTTCTCATTCATCTTTGTCAGTCTGCTAACTTCTTCATTAGCAGCAACCATACTTGTATGAATGTGAAACATTTATGTGCTCATCTTCTCTACAGTTTCCTTATATTGACTCATATTTAAATCAATTATGATAAAAGTTGATTCCTGTGATTTAGATGAGGATGATTCTCCTTGCTCCAAGGCCATAAGTGCATAATTTCCAAATTCTTCATCTTCATCATTTTCAGATATAAGCTTTACTTTGCTGTTTCTTCAGAAGAGCCTCATACTTTGTTTCCAGTTCAAGATAAACTTTATCTTTCTTTGCTTTCTTGGGTTTCCTACATTCTGGAGCAAAATGACCTAATTCATCACAATTGTAGCACCTTATCTTAGACCTGTCAACAGATCCAGTTTTGTAACCATTCTTGCTATCAGAAATGTACTTACCTTTTCCTTTCCAGCTGATGTCTTTGTTGAAAGATTGTCCTTTACCCTTGGAGTATCTTGGCTTCTTTAATCTAATGTTAGAGAATTTTCTTGTCAAATAGGCCATTGACTGATCTAGCTTATCCAGTTCATCAAGGGTGTAGAACTCATCTTTTTCTAATTCCAGAATGACTTGTTCCTGTGAATCATTTATTCTTCGCTCACTTGTAGACAACTGGAGTTTGAGATCTTGGCTCATCATTAGAGGTTTGGCTTTCATTGACAATTAAAGCACTTGAACCATCTATAATATGTCCTTGACCATATCTCAATGATTTTCTTTGAATCATTTCTAGTTCATAAGTTTTAAGAATTCCACATTGAACTTCTAGTGGTATTCTTCTCAAGTCTCTCCCTTCTCTGATTGCTGAAATTTTCTGTTCCAAATGGTTAGTGAGTGTAAGCAAGAACTTCAAGTTTACTTCTTCAGCTTCATAATATATGTCATGAAGTTGCAAGTCATTTATCATCTTATTAAACCTTTCAAACACATCAGTAATATTTTCTTTTGGCTTAGCCATGAAACCCTCATACTGTGAAATCAGTATCCTTCTTTGATTTGACCTAACTTCCTCAGTTCCTTCACAGAGTATTTCAATCTTTTCCCATATCTGTTTGGCAGTGTCACAGTTGACAATGTTGTTGTACATTACATTGTCAAGTGACTCTATCAATATCAGTTGCAAGCCACTATCCATGCAAACTTTTTCTTTCTCAGGCTCAATATTCTCAAAAGGACCTTTTGGAGCATAATGAGCTGGGATAACCATGTCTCCGTCTGTAGATTCCTCAACTCTAACCATAGAAGTGAAGGGCCCATTTTTGAGAATCTGAATGTAGAGTGGATTGGCCATCCTGATAAATAACAACATTTTCTTCTTTCGTAGAGTGTAGTTGGTTTTATCAAATGTGGGGATTTTGATGCTACTGATTTTCTATGTATTCTTTCTTCCAAGATCTTGAATCTGTTTACTTTCAGAATTTTGCTCTGATACCACTTGTTAGGATATGAATTACACACAGAGGGGGTGAATGTGTTTTTGAGCTTTTCTTGAATCTTTTATAGTTTGAACAAAGTAAATGTAAATCTTGTAGTGATTTGTGTTAGTGATGAAACTTAAACAAGTAATAACAGTGAACATAAATCTTTCAAAACTCACTTAATTTTATATTAAAATTAAGAATGTTTTGCTACAAAATTTCTAGGCTCTTTGTTGTTAAAAAGCTTAGCTGCTTTCTTGAGAGAAAATACAAGAAAATTGTTATCTAAACTGTTACTTCTAACAAAGGGACAGTGTTAAACTTATATCACAGTTAACTGTTAGTTTACACAGTGTGTAATAAGACAGGCTATTCACTTTACTAAGCTGTCACTAATCATTCCATTTTAGGAAAACTATATCTTCCATTTCTGGCTTAGCATATCTTTGCACACTGTGTTAACTTTGATCTTCCTTTGTCAGATAATCTTCACCCTTAATCTTGTACACTCTTCAAGCTGCTTTTTGTAGACTTGTCAATCCAACTGATTGGATTGTTTATTGATTGTAGATCTTGGACATTGAACTGGTCTGCACTTTGTACTTTGAGATTTTATCTCGAGATCTCCAATTTGGTCTATAGAGAACTTGACATCTCGATAAGTATTTTGGCTTATCGAGATCTCTAGTACTCCAAAGTAAATTTGACTTGTAGAGGTTTCTGAGTTCTCTATAAGAGAATTTGGCTTGTGGAGATATGTAGTCTTCATATCTTCACTTAACTTATCGATATCTCTGAGTTCTCTAGTGGCTTATTGACTTGTCGATAACTCAGAGTTCTCTAGTCAAATCTGACTTGTCGATAACTCAGAGTTCTCTAGTGAATTTTGGCTTATCGATATCTCTGAGTTCTCTAGTGGAATTTGACTTATCGATAATTCAGAGTTCTCTAATGAATGTTGACTTGTCGATAACTTTGAGTTCTCTAGTGAAGAAATGACTTGTCGACATCTCCAAACTTCATGTCTTCAATTTGACTTGTCGATAAGTCCGAGTTCTCTAGTAGCTTTCCTGAGTTCTCTATAAGTCATTCTGGACTTCTCGAATGACTTCTCTATAACACTAAATTTGTGACTTGTAAAGATCTTGAATTAGAATGTTTTTCTTAAAACAGATTTATTCAACTACAAGCTTCTTTATAATTCTTCAGAGGCATGATCTTCTTGATCTTCTTCCAGATAGAATTCTTAGGCTTGATACTGTTTATAAGAAAGAGACTTCAGTCTGCTCTTTTGACATTTTTACAGACTTTAAATGTTACAAGTATAAAATACAAATTAAGAATACAATACAAATTACTTAGGGTTGTCATTTTGACTTAGTCTTGTTAAAGTACATGCATGTCTTGCACAATAAAGTTCGAAAAATATTTGCAACATATCTTGAAGAAGGTTCAGAAGTACTTGCCTTATCACAGATGATTTCCAACTTTACTTGTACTCATCTAACAGTTCTTGTAATGACTGGAAATTTCGCGACGTAATTAAGAGAATAAAGTATGATTTTGTGGTGTAATTATAATTTATGTGACTTAATAAAGGGATTAAATGATTTTGTTGATTGTCTTTTTTGTATATTAGTAACTAGGAACATAAAATGACGTGTTCCAGTTTGATGAGTCAGCTTAGGGGATAAGCTGTGTTGTCGGGCCGTCAGGAAGAACGAAACCCATCTTAAAAGGGATTAAAGTGTTTAAATGTGAGCTATGTGTTGTTATGTGAAATGGAAATGTTTAAGTATTATATTCTAGTAACGTGTCAATTGGAATCAAGAATTGATTGAGAAGCGTAATTGAAACGCTTAGCGTCGGGCCGTCAAGCAGAACGCAACCCGATACACGAAAAGGGGAATAATAATAAAAAGGGAAATTTTGTGATCAAATATGAGTTGTGATGTGTGAATATATATGTTTGATTGTCTGTATGCATGATTACGTGATCTGTTGATTTTTTTAACTAATTTAAGGGATTTATTTGATTTAAAATAAGGTTTATTGAACCTTTATAAATTTTTATAAAATTATCCGAGTATGGTCAAGGTGTGGAATTTGTTTTTTCATCTTCAGAATAGTCCAAGAGACTTCCTAAAAATGATAGACGAATTTATTTCGTGATTGGTGCATTTTAAAATGATTTTATGGAGTTAAAATGCTATTTTCAACATAATCTTATAAAATCCGTATTAAATCAACCATTCGCTCAAAAATTATTTTAAAAATATGCCTGAAAATCTAATTTCGAGATCTACGTTTTAAAATTATTATTCTTTGTATTCCCATCTTTTCCGAGAGGGTTGTTCATTAATCAAATTCATTTTTAGATTGGAATTAAAGAAAGGTAGTAAAAAGAAAATCCTAGAAGCTAGTGAGTAAAAGACTTTTATACCTTTGGCTATTCATTATATATATCCTCCCCCCTCTCCCCTTTTTTTCCTCACCCGGCTCACTCTCTTTTTCTCTCATCTCTCCCTCTTTGCTTTCTCTTCTCTCTCTCTCTCAGTATAATCTCTCTCTTTGTTTCTTCCATAACTTCCATTAAAATTCAATCTTGAACAAAGATTTGAGTTTATTATACTCTAAAGATGCAAGAACACACTTGCATGTGGGTGTGGGTGTGTTGTATGTGTTCGATGTGTGTAGGTTCACCGAGAACCTCTTGGTTCTTGTCATCACCTTGTTTTTAAGCATGATTCCTTGCAAATGAATGATATCTAAGTTATGCATGTTAGTTATTTTGAGAAATTGATGGAAAATTGGGGGTTTTGTGGTTGGACACCCTCAAATGAGGGCACCACCGTGAAGCCACCACCACCGGTGATGAACTCCGGTGAACCGGTGGTGAGTGATGATGTTATAACTGAGCTCTAGTATTCATAAAACTTATTTTCGGTGTTTGCATGTGGTGATTTATTTAAAAACCAAATGGGGTTTTTGGTTTCAAATGTTATTGAGTTGATTTTTGTTGATTTAAATGGTTGTGGATGTTTGTTCTAGGATAATGTTGAGAAATTAGAATAGCTAATAGTTTAAGGATTTGGAATGATGATTGCATGTGATGATTTCCTAAAACCCGAATGGGTTCTTGATTTTGAGAGGATCAAATTTATTTTTAGTGATGATAATGACTTGTTGATGTTTATCCTTAGAAATTATTGGATAATTAGAGTGATTGGTAGTTCAAATACTTAAATGGGTGCATGAATGTTATGATTCTTAAAAATTTTGAATGTACTTGATTGTTCTTAAGGAATTAAGTTGATTTATGTGTTTAAATGGATTGTAGAGATGATTTCAATTTGGTTTTGGATGAAATGGAAAATGCATGTCAAGATATAGCTTTGCATGTAATTATTTAGGTTAAAGATGATTTAAAATAATGAGTGGTGGCTTGATCTCAAGTTTAAATGCAATTTTGGTGCTTGCATGTTATTGTTTGATTCTTGGATTATGTTTTGTGATTGTAGCCGTATAGGTATAAAAGTGATTGATTTGATTCTAATACCTTGCCAAGTGATTGCATGTAAGATTTCCAAGAGTTATGTGATTTATTTGTTTGTTTTGGTTCAATTTAAATGATATAATAGGAAGGATTGAGTCGTCTTGATACGAGGTTATATAATTGATATGATAACTCGAGTATAGAGTTTGAATACAAGGATTATATGATATATGTCGTATTTACGTCACAATATGTGATTCGATGACTATTTGGTTAAAGTATACGAGTTTTGGTATAAACGTGTTGTGTGTTTATAATTGAGTATATATATATATATACTCTGTTAGGTCACACACACTGTAGAAGGGGGTTGAATACAGTGTATAGCACAATCAAATTGAATTCAAATAACACAAGTAACAGAAAACAGACTTTATTTAATGCAATAAACTCTGTTACAATATGGAATTGTCCTCTCTCAATGATGACCAAATATCACGAGAGCTGTTAGGGTTACAATGAATAATATTCTCGATAATGATAACACATATAGTGTAAACCCTATGTCTGTGTTTATATATCACACAGTTACAAGATAATCGCTAATTGATATGGTATATCAATCAGATATCATTTCTTCCAAGTATTCCATTCTTCATAGAATTCCTTCTTCATGCATATCTCTTCTTACGTTTGTCTCGATCTTCTTTCCTTTCAATCAGCCGCCTTCCTTATCTGAACGTTTCCTTTAAGTCCTGATATTATCTCCTGATAAATATCTCCTAAACCTTAAGTACTGATGACTTAAGTTCTGACTTCAGTATAAGTGCTGATTTCAGTTAAGTACGGATTTGTCCTGTTTAAGTAAGATCTGAAAACTAAACATAAATCATATTAGTCATGACATTATCAATTATATCTAACAATCTCCCCCAACTTGTAAATTAGCATAATATACAAGTTTAACAGATATTTGATTAGGTCAAAAACATTAAGTACAAATGCATGAGAAATTGACTAGATAACTACAACTTACAGTCCTTATAGCTTTACCAACTTTAACTTCTGATAATAACTTCAGTCTATATATATATCAGAATTTGAGCAGTTGTAGATCTTGACTTGGCTTCACTTTCTGATCTCTCTGATGTCAGGAGTTGTTTTGAGATAGTTCTTTAACAAACATCTCTCAGCATATCTAAGTTCATCAATCATCCTCCTTTTAGAATCTTTGAGCTCTGCAGAATCTTCACCAGTTAAGAAGATAGCAGCCCTGAGATCATTTATTCTGGCTTTCCTTATGTCCTGATCCAGTCTGATCAAATATACCTTGTCAGACTCAAGATTGAATTCTACAGCCTTGTAACCTAGAAAGGTAGTTATAATCTTAGCAGAGTTAGGCTTCATCTCAACAAAATCACCCTTGTGATCTCTGTACTTTGGAAGATATGTGTTGTCAGACTTTACAGAATAAAGCCTTTTCTGTCTCTGAATTTGAGTCTTCAAATAGTTTGCAGCACTTTCTGTTATTCTGTCATTCACTTGAAGTAAGAATAATACATGTTCCAGTTCTTCAAAATACTTCAGTGGAATAGCATTTTCCCTTATATGGTAAACCCTACCATCTTTCATGAAATATAACAAGATGTGTTCTTTCAAGTAAGTATGGTAAACCATTTGTATAGATTCTAGTTGCTTCAATCTTTCAGGAGTTGCTCCAACACCTGGTTCACTTAAGGAAGTTGGATCATTGGTTGTGTTCTGTACTCTTCTTTCATCAGCACTACCCAATCCAGATTTATCTCTTGCTTCCTTTCCAGTAATCACTCTTGCTTCAAAACCACTTGCAGCAGTCTTCAAAGGTTGAGTCTGTTTGGCTTTGGTGAAACCTGGTAGGAGTAACTTTGAGGATTTAACATGAGCAATGTCAGAGGTTTCCTTTGATTTATCTTCTGATATCAAGTCAACTTGAGCTATGTCAAAGATTGCTTGCTTCAAGGTTATATCAGAACTAACTATATCTTGACTCTGAACAACTTGAGCCATGTCAGAGGTTGTCTTAGAAATCTTTCTTGAAGTCAGAGTAAGATCAGCATCTTCAACAGAAATTTCATCCACAGGAGGCACATAAACCTTTATAGGTTCACCAACTTTTTCTTTGCCCTTGGACCTTGGATCTATCTGCAATTGTGATTTAGCCTTGGTTGCCTCAAGATTTGTCCTTTCTCTTATCACAATGCCTTTGGCCTTAGGAAGTTTCTTTTTACCAACAGAAGCTTCAGATTTATAATTGACTTTTTCTGACTTAAGTCTAGCTTCTTCTTCCATCAGACTCTCAAAGTCCATTCCTGGATTTTCTTTCAGAAATAACTGTCTTGAAATTTCTTCATCAAGATCCAAAAGTTCATCAGAACTTATCCTTTTACCAGTATCAGAGGTTATTCTTCTCCCAGTATTAGAACTTGTTCTATGACTTGTAGTTCCAGCTCTTCTTGATAAGAGACTTCTACCTTGACCATGACCTCCACCCATTCCAGAGTTTCCCTGGTCATCTTTTTCATCATCCTTCCCCTTCAGTGTCTTAACAATTTTGCATTTGGACTTAATTTCTTTCTCCCCCTTTTTGGCATCAGCAGGTAAAAGAAGAGAGACAAGCAACTCCACTGAAGATTGGATTTCATCGAGTTGAGATTGCTGAGAAGCTTGATTTTTCAAAATTTCATCAATCTGATATTGTTGCTTCTCTTGGGTTTTCTCAATGTAAGTGATAGGGATAAATAAATCCTGATTGTGTAATTAAATATTACATTGATTATACAAGGTGTGGGCTGCTAGGCCCAATAAGAAGATGTATGATATTTAGACCAGAAAGGTTAACATGTTGATCAGACCTAATGGACCAGATCAGGCCTGATGGAATAAAGAAGGCCCAAAACCCTGATTATTTATTAATTTCGTAATTAATTAATAAGGGAGAAAAACAACTATTAAGATAAGTCCTAATAGGGATATAAATCCTTGTAGATTGACCTCCAAGGAACCTCATAGGATAAGAAATCAGCTTCCTACTTCCTAGGATTCCTAAGTCCATCCTAATTCAGAGATTTGACCACCAAGTCTCCTATACTAAGTCCAATTCAAGGACTCCCACATCTATATAAGGGGCCTCACCCCATAGATCAGAACTACGTTTTTTGACTGGATTCTCTAATTTACAGAGATACATAGGCATCTCGTAAAGGCAGAGTTAAGCTACGAAACACGAGAGCAGCCATTAAAGGCCTTGAGCTCCCGAACCTTAGTAATAAATACAGCAAATAATAACCTTAGTTTTTAATCCATAACATTTGGCGCCGTCTGTGGGAAAGCACAACAACAACCATGGCGAGAACACGGAGAATAGTTAGAGCTCTGGAGGAAGGAACACCATCGGGGACAACCCAGGTGATTTCGTCCACCGTGGAGATACCTCCTCACTCGACTTATACACCTACCCAAGGGGAAGCCCAGATAGGGGCAACTCAACCTCAGCCACAAGGGATGATTCCCCTGGCTATTCAAGGTACGAATCCCCAAGTTCAACAACTACATGCACCTGTGAATTCTTGACCCATTGGGTACGAATATTCAACTATTGTAACCACTAACCCCCCTTATGGGATGCCCCTTTACCCTGAGATTGGAGGAAGTGGACATGCTGGATGGAATGAAGCACGAGGGTGATCACCCCCCTACATACGAGGTTTGGCTCCTATCCCTGAGGATCAGGAATTTTCTGGTCCTTACACTGAGAGAGACTCTGAATCTTTGGATGATAAAGTAGCCCCAAGAAGGAGACGTGCTAGCAAAGAACCGATGGCTGATGGAAGACAACGTCCCCAAAGAACCCAAGGGATGAATCCCCAAGAAGTGCAGGAAAAGATCAGGGCTCATGAGGCTGAGATTCAAAGGCTAAGGCACGACTTGGAGGCGCATCAGACTTCCAGACCCCCGGTACCTCCTAGGGGGAGAAATCCTCCTCCTATCATAGACCTGGATGGTCCATTACGGAGAAGGGCTGTTGTCCCAAGGGCTGATCCAAGCAATCTTCTTCCCCTTGGAGATCCTGATGATCCTACTACGCCCTTCACTGAAAAAATAATGAATGCCCATATCTCAAGGAAGTTCAAGATGCCAACTATCAAAGCCTATGATGGCACGGGAGATCCCGCTAATCATGTTAGGACATTCTCTAATGCACTGCTGCTGCAACCCGTGAATGACGCTATTAAGTGTCGGGCCTTCCCTCAAACCCTGTCGGGTATGGCTCAAAGGTGGTATAGTCGTTTGCCCCCAAACTCTATTGGGTCGTTCATAGAATTAAGTCAGGCTTTTATTAAGCAATTCATCAGTGGGAGAGTTCATAAGAAAAGTTCAGCATCTCTTATGAGCATTGTGCAGGGAACAAAGGAATCCTTGAGAGATTACCTGAATCGTTTCACAAAGGAGGCTTTAAAAGTCCCAGACCTTGATGATAAGGTAGCCATGATAGCACTGCAACAAGGAACTAGGGATGAGTTTTTTAAGATGTCCTTGGCCAAACGTCCCCCTGAAAGCATGTTGCAGCTCCAGGATAGGGCAGGGAAGTATATCAAGGTTGAAGAGAGCATGAGGAAGACCGTAGTGAGTAATGAGCCCACTGGAGGCAAGAAGCGGAAAACTAATCTGGAGTATATCGCCAAGGACAAGTATCATAGAACCGAATAAAACCCTGGTTCAACCCCCAAAAAGGGAGGACCTGGGCAAAAATTCACTGAGTACGCTAAGCTGAATGCTCCTAGAAGCCAGATCTTGATGGAAATCGAGAAAGATCGGGCTATTCGTTGGCCTAAGCCCCTGAAGGATGATCCTGCCAAGCTAGACAAGAGCAAGTATTGCAGATTTCACAAAGATGTTGGTCACGACACTGATGAGTGTAGGCAGCTGAAAGATGAAATTGAGTTCCTCATTCGAAAAGGAAGATTGAACAAATACACTGGAGAAGGGGGGGACAGGAATAATAATGGAAGGAAGAACTTTGAAGATCGTAGGAGGGACCAAAACGATCAGGGGCGAAACCCCCAGCCTAGAGGACCAGTTATAAACACAATTTATGGAGGGTCGCGACCTCGAGGGCCTGTGATAAATACAATCTTTGGAGGACCAACTGTTGCTACATTATCCAAAAACTCCAGAAAAGCATATACTAGAGAGGTTATGCATATTGTTGGAGAAGCCCCGAAGAGGGCAAGAACAGAAGTAACATTGGCTTTTGATGATTCAGACCTAGAGGGTGTGAAGTTTCCTCATGACGACCCGTTGGTCATAACACCGATAATAGGAAATAGCCCAGTCAAGAGGGTCCTTGTGGATAATGGTGCTTCAGTGGATATCTTGCTCCATGACGCCTTTCTAAGGATGGGGTATAACGACTCCAAGTTGACCCCAACCGACATGCCGATATATGGATTTGCAGAAGTAGAATGTCCCGTGGAAGGGATAATCAAGTTGCCAACCACCATAGGTCAGGAACCAAGGCAAGCAACGCAGATGTTCGACTTTGTGGTAGTAAAGGCTAGTTCAACTTATAATGCTATCATGGGGAGAACAGGGATACATGCCTTCAAGGCAGTCCCTTCTTCCTACCATTCAGTTATGAAGTTTCCCACCCGGAATGGGATTGGAGAGGAGAGAGGAGATCAAAAAATGGCTAGAAGCGGTTATGTAGCCTCTTTGAGGGCGGATGGAGTTGGGGGGCAGGTTCTTCCTATTGAAGATCTGGATATCCGAGAGAATCATGAAAAAAGAGGAAAGCCAGCAGAAGACTTGGTTTCAATTCCTTTGGCCCCTGAAGATCCTGGGAAGGTGACTTTTATTGAAGCAACACTCGAGGAGCCCCTTAGAGGGAAGTTGGTGAAATTTTTGCAAGAAAATAGTGATGTTTTTGCATGGTCAGCAGCTGATATGCCAGGCATAGACTCTGAACTGATTACTCACAAGTTGAATGTGGACCCAAATCAGAAGACGGTAAAATAAAAGAAAAGAAGTTTTGCTCCAGAAAGGCAAGAAGCTATAAAACAGGAAGTGGAGAAGCTCTTGGAGGCTGGTTTCATTGAAGAGATTCAATTTCCAGAATGGTTAGAAAATCCTGTAATGGTGAAGAAGGCTAATGGAAAATGGAGGATGTGTGTAGACTTCACTGATCTAAATGATGCCTGTCCTAAGGATTGTTTTCCGTTACCAAGGATCGATACTTTGATAGATGCCACTGCTGGGCATGAAATATTGAGCTTCATGGATGGATTTTGCCATCGATTAGAGTGGAGTATTGTGAGTTAGTTCGATCAGAATCCTGATCGAAATCGATCAGGATTCTTGATCGATTTTTGTATAAATCCTGATCGATTTTGCCATCGATTAGAGTGGAGTATTGTGAGTTAGTTCAATCAGAATCCTGATCGAAATCGATCAGGAATCCTGATCGATGTTGCATGAATCCTGATCGAAGATGCCATCGACCAGAGTAACAATATTACAGTAAAGTCGATCAGGATCCTGGTCGATTTCGACCAGGATTCCTGATCGATTTGGTATCAATCCTGATCGATTTTAAGCCAGAAATAAGGGAAAAATCCAGAAAATTGAAGATAAATCCCAGAATTAAGGGAAAAATCCAGAAAATTGAGGATAAATCCCAGAATTAAGGGAAAAATCCAGGAAATTAAGGGAAAATCCCATAATTTAAGGAAAAATTCCTGAAAATTAAGATAATTCCTTAATAAAAGGAATAAAAGAAAATCGTTGTAAATGTGTAGGTCGCTCCACACTTTACGCAAAAACGATACCCTACAAGGGAACGAATGAAGTTAACTTCTGCGAAATCTTATACGGTTTCCCAAAAGTTAGGGGGCAAATGATAGGGATAAATAAATCCTGATTGTGTAATTAAATATTACATTGATTATACAAGGTGTGAGCTGCTAGGCCCAATAAGAAGATGTATGATATTCAGACCAGAAAGGTTAACATGTTGATCAGGCTTGATGGACCAGATCAGGCCTGATGGAACAAAAAAGGCCCAAAACCCTGATTATTTATTAATTTCGTAATTAATTAATAAGGGAGAAAAACAGCTATTAAGATAAGTCCTAATGGGGATATAAATCCTTGTAGATTGGCCTCCAAGGAACCTCATAGGATAAGGAATCAGCTTCCTACTTCCTAGGACTCCTAAGTTCATCCTAATTCAGAGATTTGACCACCAAGTCTCCTATACTAAGTCCAATTCAAGGACTCCCACATCTATATAAGGGGCCTCACCCCATAGATCAGAACTACATTTTTTGGCTTGATGTTCTAATTCACAGAGATACGTAGGCATCTCGTAAAGGCAGAGTTAAGTTACGAAACACGAGAGCAGCCATTAAAGGCCTTGAGCTCCCGAACCTTAGTAATAAATACAGGAAATAATAACCTTAATTTTTAATCTATAACAGTAAGCAACTCTGTCAAAGGTAGGTTTGAAAAAACTTTTCTTTTCAATTTTCATCGTCATTTCTTGCTTGAGTAATGCTTCTTGAATTTTATGCAACTCAGCTTGAGTTGTTGAGTGTTGACCTTGAAGATGTCTTGTACTCAATACAGTAACTCTCAGCTGTGTCTTGAAATCATCATTAGCTAGCATCTCATCAGCCTTTGCCAAGTGCTCAGCATGAATATTTTCAGATAGAACAAAGGTAACTGTATTTCAATCCTTAGTCCACTCCTGTCCTCTAGGAGTTTCACTCCAAGGTACTGGTGCTTCTCCTCTATAAAACTTTTTGACTAGCTCAGATTTTGAAGTAGCTTATAGAGGTGCATGTCCAGAAGGACCAGCTGCATCAGCATCTGCATTTGTAGCAGCATCACCAGTATCATCAGTATTTGCAGCATCAGAACTTACAGAGTCAACATCCTCTGATAAAAAAACAGTATGAGAGGCTATGGAGGCTTCAACATCATCCTCTAAGTGCTGATCTGCTTCCAAGTTCTGATCAACAGCCATATTCTGATGCTCACCTATTGTCTGATCTTCAATGTCTAGATGCAGAGAAGGTGTTGTAGACAATTCTGGAGTTTTAATAGCATCAGGAATTGGTGTTGTAAATGGATTGGTTTAAGTTGGTGGAGCTTCTAAATAGAGAACCTCAGGCACAATAAGGTTATGAATATCAATCTCAGCACTTGTGCCTGGGTCTGCAGTAGATACTGGTTCATATACAGGAGACACGGGCGGTGTAGATGCTTTATCTGTAGCAGCTTCCTGAGTTGGTGACAATGGAGTTGGAGATGCAGTAGCTTCAGCAAATTCTGGCTCTTTTGAGATCAGAGATTCCTGATCTCCTTCCTTAGCTGCTTCATCCTCATCCTCGGAAACTGGCCTATGAGCTCTCTATTTCTTTCTTTTCTTTGAAGATTGAGATACCTTGGGTGTTTCATTAGAATACATCCTTCTAAGCCTTTTGAGAAGCTTAGATCCCCCAATTCCAGTATCCTTCTGAGAAGAGACCTTGTCAGCTTCTTAAATAATAGGTTCTGATATAGAAACCTGTTCCTCACTATCGGACTCATCTCTCAGAACAACCATCCTTCTCTTCTATGGTGTCTGAGGTATAGTTTTTGTCCTCTTGGGCTTGGAAGATGAAGGCTTCACAGTATGTGCTGATGATGAAGGTTGAGTTATCTGTGAAGGTTTGAGATGTGTTCTGATAGAGGGTTGAGTAGGTTGAGGTGTATGTGTGGCATGTTCAGATGGTTGTTATGGTGTCTGGGATGTGGTGGTGGGTTGAATATCAGGGTAAACAGATCTGTAAATTTGAGGATCAGCATTTACCGGGATCTGTTTTAAAGACTGAGGTATCTATAAGGGTCTAACCACCTTCTTCTTAAGGTCAGCATTTACCAAGTCATTAAAAGCCCGTTTTGCAAGTTTAAAGGGTGGAAATAAAGAACTGGCTAGTTGAGGTTCATCAGCACAGCAAAAAGTATATATAAGCTGACAGAATCTAGCAAAGTATACTACATTCCTATCCTCTGTCATCCTATCTCCTATAAAGCCTAGCACAACACTTGCAAAATCAAAATGAGTTTGGTGAATAATAGTATACCCGATGTGCTGACTCATAATAGTAATGGCATCAAAGTTGGAACACTTATTGCCGAATGCTTTAGTAATGCAGTCGAAGAAAAAACTCCATTCCTTTCTGATATGTGCTCTTTTCAACTGCCCAAGCTTGGCCAAACTCTTCTCAGACCCCAAATTGGCCATGAGCTGCTGTAGAACGGGTTCCTCCGCTGTTGAGAAAATGCAGCCTTCTGATAAATGTAGAGCTTTACGAACTGCTCCAGGAGTTACCACATGCTCAACATCATTTACTTCAAAAATAATGCTTGGAGTACCAGTAACACCACCATTATCAAAATGCCCAGTCCGCCAGAATGTCAAAACTTGTTGGCTGGAAATGATTTGAGAATGGGTCAATGCATACCCAATTTCACTGTGTGCTAGAAGATCTTGCACAAAGTGCAAATCAGATGGAGCTTCATCATGGTTTAAGATTGCAGCATAGTTGTTGGGTACAAACTTGGCTCCATCTATAATCAAATCCTTAGGTGCCATGAGAAAAATTGAGAAATAAGGTTGCCTGTAAGGTGTTTGATAAAATGTCTGTATGAATAAGCGTCAGGAGATGAGAGAGAATTGTAGTAGAAAAAGAGAGATAAAATGTGAAAGTAAATAAAAGATTTTAAAATATGTTCTCTCTTTTACTTATACACGGTAGAAAAAGTAACCGTTGGACACCTGTCAGACATGCAGCAGTAAAGAATAATTAATGGGCACGGGAAAATAGTAATCATGACTTATCACATGCAGTTTTTCAAGGAAAAACCTTTTCATTTATCAAGTAATCCCATTAATTAAGGTAGTTCAGTTATAATTTTAAAATTAAAAACTGTTCCCACTTAAGAAATTATTTTTACTGCAAGACCAATATCCTGTAAAAATACACTAAGTGAGAGAATGACCAAAAAAAAAATCAAGTAATCAGGTACTGCCACGTCAGAATCAGAACTTGATTTGTATCAGAGATAAAAACGGTCATCAGAATATGGGTAAATCAGGATTTAACAATGCATCAAAATAATAACCAACTCAGAGACAAAATCTTGCAAAAATATAAAATTTCATTAATATATTGAGTAAATACATTTCATGAAATTTAAATTACATCACAAAATTACAAGATTGTCCTAAGCTACAACTCCTAACATCTACAACTATTGTCCTAAGCTAAGAAACCTGACAAAGCTGACGGTGAAGAGAAACAGGGAGCAGAAACTATTTCTTCTTCCTACTCTCAACAAAAAGAACAGCGAGACGAATGATTCGCTCCTGCTGTCGAAGACGACGGAGATGTAGTTCTCTTCGAACTGTCAACAGATCACGTTTAATAATCTCTAGAAATTGAATCCAGAGATTGTGAGGTATGCTGTTGATAGGGTATGGAGTTGGAATTCCATTTTGAAAAACATGTACAGTCTCGTCGTCATAATTGTAAAACCATCCAAACTCAGCCATTTGTGGTGAAAAGAATAAGACGAGAGTGAGTTTTGTGAGAAATTTAGAGATGTGCTGGCTAGAATGAAGTGTTGGTTTATATAGCCAATGGAATGTTAGGAGACGCAAGTAAAATTTAATGAGTGTAGGTAGAAATAATTATGCATCGTCTCCCTAGACTGATGAGAATAAAAACAGCCATTGGAAGTGTAAAACAGGATTCAATGCGCACATGATACAAGTAACAATTACTGTGCATGGACATGTACCATTAACCCTAATTGTATTGACTGTTAATATCTCACCCATACATATTCTGATTCCAAAAAAAAAACTGTTTCAGATTTTAACCACAAGTAAGTCAAGTAAAGAATCAGGTTTTAATATCAGAACTTAGACTTATATCAGAATTTAACAGTCATCTGAACATGATTTATTAACTCAAAAAGTGAATGCCTATTTCTGTAATTCTTTACACAAATTCTGATTTTGGTTCTTCAGAACTTAATCATCAGAACTTTCATCATAACATGTCCTCAGAATTAATGCAATCTGACACATAAACTGTTCATCTAAAACATCATTTATCACCACAGTAATTTTCATCATTCATATGGAGTGTATATGTGTGCAGTCAGCTAAATATCAGATAAAGATTAAAGTCTGATTCACTTCAGTACATCTTAGAATTAAGGCATAACTAAGAACTTTCCTCAAAATCTGGCATGATTCTGAAGTCTACTTTAGAATGTGTTCATGCATGAGTCTACCTCAACTGTTTTGTGCTTATTTTATGCATCTTTTGAAATTCCATTTTACAGTGGCTTCTCAGTGTAAGTGAGTCACGACTGCTTATCAGAATTTATGCTATCATCCGAGTATTTCTCCAGTAATCATAGAGTGTGAAAAGTCACCAAGAAAAATATTTATTTTTGCTTTTCTGATGCATATTACTTAATACCAGCAATGCACTTGGGTCGTCCCTTCCACATTTTTACTCTAGATCTCAAAGGAGTACCTGATTTTTATTCCTTTTTCTTTTCCTTTTTCTTTTGATAAGTGAGGTTTATCAGCACTTAGTACATCCATCAGATTTACTAACATCAAAACTTAACAGATAAGAAGCATTATTCTAGTTTTTGACTTAGTAATAAGATACCCAAAGTAAATTTAACTAAGCTCAATATCAGAATTTGCTTGTGTTAAGAGATTTCCACATAAACAATTACTTCAAACATGGGATCTTTAGTATATTAAAGACTACTGGGTCAGCATCTAGCACAGTTGTCCTCATTGGATTGACTAATCACAGAAACATTCATATCACTATCAGAGTTTAGAAGTACACATCAGACAACAATCAGTACTTAAGCAATTTTCAATTAAGCACAGAACATACAAAGATAGTAATATCTGTAAATACTGATTCATAAAGTCTGATGCATCAGAACAAAAGCTAAGCAGATTTAGAGAAAGAACATGAAACCATTCCAAGTTCATTTACCAATCTTGTAAAAGTAGCTTCACATAGTGGTTTGGTGAAGATATCTGCTAGTTGTTGATCTGTTGGAACAAAGTGCAATTCCACTGTACCTTCATCCATATGTTCCCTTATGAAGTGGTACCTAATGCTGATGTGCTTTGTCATTGAGTGTTGAACTGGATTACCTGTCATAGCAATAGCACTTTGATTATCACAGTAAATAGGGATTTTAAAATATGTTAACCCATAATCCAGTAACTGATTCTTCATCCAAAGAATCAGTGCACAACAGCTTCCTGCAGCAATGTACTCTGCTTCTGCAGTTGATGTGGAAATTGACTTTTGTTTCTTGCTAAACCAAGAAACCAATCTGCCTCCAAGAAATTGGCAGCTTCCACTTGTGCTTTTCCTGTGAATTTTGCAACCTGCAAAATCTGCATTTGAGTAACCTGTTAGTTTAAAATCTGATTCTCTAGGATACCACAATCCCAGATCAGCTATTCCCTTAAGATACTTGAATATTCTTTTCACAGCTGTTAAGTGAGGTTCTCTTGGATCTGCTTAAAATCTTGCACAAAGACAGGTTGCATACATGATATCAGGTCTACTAGCAGTTACATAAAGTAAAGAGCCAATGATCCTTATCCAGTTTTGTTGCAGTGGCCATGGGAGTGGATGCACTTGAACAATCTTGCATTCCAAATTTCTTCAGCAAGTTTCTGGTGTACTTGGTTTGACAAATAAAAGTGCCTTCTTCGTTCTGCTTGGCTTGAAGGCCCAGAAAATAGCTAAGTTCTCCCATCATACTCATTTGATATCTTGACTACATCAGTTTGGCAAACTTCTTGCAAAGTCTGTCATTTGTAGAACCAAAGATGATATCATCAACATATATCTGAACCAAAAGTAAGTCCTTTCCATGGTTGAGGTAGAACAATGTTTTGTCTATAGTTCCTCTGTTAAATCCACTTTCCAGAAGAAACTGAGCTAAAGTCTCATACCATGCTCTTGGAGCTTGCTTAAGGCCATAAAGTGCTTTATCAAGCCTGTAGACATGATTTTGATATTTGGGATCTACAAAGCCTGGAGGTTGTTCAACATATACTTCCTCCTCTAATTCTCCATTGAGAAAAGCATTTTTCACATCCATTTGAAAGATAGTAAACTTTTTGTGAGCAGCATAAGCCAAAAATATCCTTATAGCTTCCAATCTAGCAACTGGTGCAAATGTTTCATCATAATCAATTCCCTCCTGTTGAGAATATCCTTTTACAACCAGCCTTGCTTTATTCCTTGTAATTATGCCATCACTATCAGTTTTGTTTCTGAACACCCATTTTGTACCAACAACGGATCTGTTCTTTGGTCTTGGCACTAAGGTCCAGACTTTGTTTCTTTCAAATTCATTTAACTCTTCCTGCATTGCTTGGACCCAATCAGCATCTTGAAGAGCTTCTTCAACTTTCTTTGGTTCAGTCTGAGAAAGAAAAGAATTATAAAGACATTCACTTGAAGTAGCTGTTCTAGTTCTGACACCTGCATCAGGATTTCAAATTATTAAGTCAGGTGTATGTGATTTACTCCACTTACTTCCTTGCAGATGGAAGGTTTTCTCTAGAACTGGATGCTCCCCCATGATCCATACTATCTTCATCAACATTTTCTGATGCTCCCCCTGAAACTATGCTTTCTGAGTTGGATCCTTCAGAATTTAAGTTTTTAGAACTATCAGAACTTGGCTTATCAGAACTTGATAAATCAGAACTTGAAGAGCCAGTTGTATGTTCTGATGCTTCTTGAGATGTGGTTGTATCTTCAGTATGCTCCCCCTGCACAGGTGCATCCTCTTTTGACGTAGTCACCACAGTTTCAATGACATCAGAGTTTAATCCATCAAAGTTTGCAATTTCAGGACTTAGACTGTCAGGGTTTTCAGTATCAGAATTTAAGTCTTCATTTTCGAATCTCAGCTGATCATGATCATTGAAATCTTCAAGTCCAGTAATCTTCTTATCATCAAAAGAGACATTGATAGATTCCATGACCACCCTTGTTCTCAAGTTGTAGACTCTGAAGGCTTTTGTGGAAAGTGGATATCCAATAAAGATTCCTTCATCAGCTTTTAGATCAAATTTGGATAGTTGTTCAGGATGAGTCTTAAGAACAAAACACTTGCATCCAAATACATGAAAATACTTCAGATTTGGCTTCTTTTTTTTTACCATCTCACATGGTGTCTTTCCTTGCTTGTTAATGAGTGTTGCATTCTGAGTAAAACAAGCAGTCTGCACAGCTTCAGCCCAAAAATAGGTTGAAAGCTTTGCTTCATCAAGCATAGTTCGTGCAGCTTCAATGAGAGTTCTATTCTTCCTTTCAACAACTCCATTTTGCTGTGGAGTTCCAGGAGCAGAAAATTCCTGCTTGATTCCATGGTCTTTGCAGAACTCTTCCATTATCAAATTCTTGAACTCAGTGCCATTATCACTTCTTATTATTTTCACAGAATCTTTGACCAATTTATCCAGTTGCTTGACATGAT
Organism: Apium graveolens; assembly: GCF_009905375.1. NCBI lineage: Eukaryota > Viridiplantae > Streptophyta > Magnoliopsida > Apiales > Apiaceae > Apium > Apium graveolens. Next base: position 296,435,049 of record NC_133649.1, read on the forward strand.
CAATTAAGATAGATGCAGTTTCACTTTTTGTGTGCAAGAAATACACCCATGTGTATCTGGTGAACTCATCCACTATGACCATAGCATATTTCTTCTTTGCAATAGACATGACGTTTACTGGACCACATAGATCAACATGTAGTAGGTGATAAGGCTCAAGAATTGATGATTCAGTCTTGCTCTTGAATGAAGATTTTCGTTGTTTAGCCTTCTGACAAGAATCACAAAGGCCATCAGGAGCAAATACTGACTTTGGCAGTCCTCTCACAAGATCTTTCTTAACTAGTTCATTTATATTGTTGAAATTTAAATGAGAGAGTTTCTTGTGCCAATTCCAGCTTTCTTCAATTGATGCTCTACTCATCAGACAGATTGCAGAACCATCAGTACTTGTTGAAAGCTTGGCTTCATAAATGTTACCATATCTGTATCCTTTCAGAACAACTTTGCCTTTAGATTTACTTACAACTTCACAGTGTTCTTCAAAGAAATCCACATGATAACCTTTGTCACAGATTTGACTAACACTTAGCAGATTGTGTTTAAGTCCTGAGGCCAGAACTACTTCTTTAATGATGACATTCCCAAGATTAATATTGCCATATCCCAATGTTTTTCCAATGTTGCCATCTCCATAAGAAACACTTGGGCCAGCCTTCTCCACAAAGTCTGATAGCAGGGTTTTATTTCCAGTCATATGTCCTGAACATCCACTGTCCAGAACTAGGATGTTTTTCCTATTGCCCTGCAATCACAAAGACCACTAATGATTAGTTTTAAGGACCCAGACTTGCTTGGATCCTTTGGCCTTATTAAGTTTGTTAACATTTGCAGCGGATTTAGCATCAGATTTTATGTTAACACTTTTCTTATCAGAATTTACACTATCAGACTTTGAATCAGAACTTACACTAGAAGGAACAATGCTAACTTTCTTTAAAGAATGTTTTATTTGATAATAATCATAGTACAAACTATGATATTCCTTACAAGTATAAATGGAATGCCATAAACTACCACAATGAAAATAAGGATTTTGTGGCTTGTATATAACATACTGACTCTTAACTCCTGACTTTGAAGGTAAGGAGTTTATGTTCTTATTCTTCCTGTAAAAAGAAGCCAGATGGTTAGAACTTCCACAGTTATGACATGTTTTTCTAGGAGCATCAGGAATAGGCTTATAATCATTGCTTTTATTCACACCTTCCTTTCCATTCCTATTTTTCCTAGGTGATTTTACCTTGTTTGCATTCTTAACATCTTTCAGCTTATGCTTAAGCTGCTTCTTAGTCATTAAGCCTACATTTACTTCAGTTGTCTTTTCCTGTTTTAGTTTGTCAGAAGTTAATTCCTTTTTAAATTCTGATTTCTCAGTATCAAACTTTACAGCTACAAACTTAACAGGTTTTAACTTTGGCTTTTGTTTAACAACTATAGGCTTAATATCTACAGTTCCTTATCATTCTTATCATCTCCATAACCTAAGCCCTCTTTCCAGTTTCCTCTACTTAACAAATTCTGAGTTGTTCTGCCAGAGTTAGTCCAGGTACTGATTATCTCTCTTTCCTTTTCTAACTCAGTTTTTAGAGATTCATTCATTTTAAGTACTTCATCCCTAACATAGAAAGCATCATCTTTATCTTTCTGAGTTTGATGGAACATGACTACCTCTTTTTCTAAATAATCATTCCTCTATTTACAAGCAAGATTTTCAGAAGTTAATCTTTCACATGTTAAAGTTTGATCTCTATAGCTAATGAACATGGTTTTAAGATATCTTCTCAACTCATTAATATTATCAGTATGAAAGGCATAAGTAGTTTGAGGTACCTTTAACTCAGTAGCTTCAGGACTGCTATCAGCATTTGCCATATCAGCATTTGCCATCAAGGCATAGTTCTCCTCACTTTCAGAATCTGAAGTGTCTGTCCAGATTTTCTTCTTTGTGACAAGAGCCTTGCCTTTGTCACTCTTCACTTTCTTGCAATCAGGAGATATGTGGCCTTTCTCACCACAGTTGTAGCATTTGACATTTGTGTAATCTCCTCTGTCAGACTTCCCTCCTTTGCCTTCAGATTTTCTGAAATTCTTCTTATCAGAACTTGCACCTTTCCTGGAAAACTTCTTTCCCTTCCTGAACTTCCTGTATGCAATCCTTGTGATTCCTTTCATCATAAGAGCACACAGCTTCATCATCTCTTCATCAGCATCCATCTCAGGCGAGCTTTCAGTTTCTGAGTCACCATCACTATCAGAACTTGATGACTCAGTATCAGACTTTGTGAAGAGCGCTTTACCCTTGGATAGCTGCCTTGGGAGATTCTTCTTCAGCCTTAAGAGCAACTGTCCTTGACTTTCCTCCTTTCCTCTTGCTTCTTTGTTCCATCTCAAGTTCATGAGTCTTGAGCATCCCATAGATTTCATCAAGAGTTGTTTCTTCAAGACTATAGTTGTCTCTTATGATTGTGGCCTTCAAATCCCAGTTTTCAGGAAGAGCTAACAGGAATTTAAGGTTTGAATCTTCAAGATCATACTCCTTATCAACCAGTGACAAATCATTCAAGAGTTTGACAAATCTATCATATAAATCAGTCAATGACTCATTAGCCTTTGAGTCAAAATGTTCATACTCTTGAGTGAGTATTGTCTTCCTGTTCTTCTTAATCGAATCAGTTCCCTAACATATTGTTTCCAAGGCATCCCATATCTCCTTTGCAGTTTTGCAGTTTATTACCCTGTTTGACATTACATTATCAATGGCACTATGCAGTAAGTATCGTACCTTAGCATCCTTAGCAATTGATGCGATATCTTCAGCAGTGTAATCACTCTTCTCATTTGGTACAGACTTTGTTGCTTCACCGGCAAATGCAACAGCGAGTTTTGTTGGATTGTGAGGTCCTTCCTTGATTCTATCAAGATATTCTGGATCTGTAGCTTCCAGAAACATAGTCATCCTCACCTTCCATATGGGATATTCAGATGGTTTCAATATGGGAACTCTAATAGCCTCATATTGACTATGGATTTGTGTCTTTGGAGGTTCTTCAGTTTTGGTGGGCTTAGTTGGAGTTTCTACTTCAGACATGATTGTTTTTGGATCTTAAACTGTTTGTGTATTAACAGATAGGCTCTGATACCACTTGTTAGGTCACACACACTGTAGAAGGGGGTTGAATACAGTGTATAGCACAATCAAATCAAATTCAAATAACACAAGTAACAGAAAATAGACTTTATTTAATGCAATAAACTCTGTTACAATATGGAACTGTCCTCTCTCAGTGATGAACAAATATCACGAGAGCTGCTAGGGTTACAATGAATAATATTCTCGATAATGATAACATATATAGTGTAAACCCTATGTCTGTGTTTATATATCACACATTTACAAGATAATCGCTAATTGATATGGAATATAATTCTGGTTCCTAAAATATATCAATCAGATATCTTTTCTTCCAAGTATTCCATTCTTCATAGAATTCCTTCTTCATGCATATCTCTTCCTACGTTTGTCTCGATCTTCTTTCCTTTCAATCAGCCGCCTTCCTTATCTGAACGTTTCCTTTAAGTCCTGATATTATCTCCTGATACATATCTCCTGAACCTTAAGTACTGATGACTTAAGTTCCGACTTCAGTATAAGTGTTGATTTCAGTTAAATACTGATTTGTCCTGTTTAAGTAAGATCTGAAAACTAAACATAAATCATATTAGTCATGACATTATCAAATATATCTAACATACTTTTAGGGTTTTTCGCTAAGGGTTAATTGTTAAGCATTCTGGGAACGTCAAGTGAGAATCTAATTAGGGTTTGATTGTTGGATTGTAGATTCGGAGCGTGAAGGCATTCGAGCTAGAAAAGGGAAAAGTGTACAAGGTGGCAGTAGTTTAACCTTGATGAAATAGGAAATCGAATACATGCAAGTAACTCTGCTTACTTGTGTAAATTGTTTATAGAGAGGATATTATTCATGCCATGATAGAGTATTGAACTTTTATATCACTTGTGCACCTATTATTGATTCTTGAGATATCCAGTCATTGTCCTTATGAACCTGTTATTAATATTGATATGATTATTTGTTCAAACCTTTGTTTACCTTATTCCATAATGTAAGTCATATGTCATAGCCTATTTGTATATTCGAGGATTCAACTCAACTCAAATAAGAATGTAATAAGTAAATAGTAGATCTACCGTCAGAGAGATCTCGCAAAGTAATATCTGTCAAAGGATTCAGAGACAAGGTTCATCTACAGACTTGAGGAATTAATTCACTGGAAGAAGTTCAAGAAATTGATCATGCCTCAGTGATATAAGTCAAGATCATGGATTTAATCAAGTGACAGAGATCTCGTCAGGGTATCAATAAATTACAAGGATTTAATCCGAAGAAAATCAAAGTGTCAAAGTCAAGATATGAAGAAACGTCATGGAAGTTAGTCACTCATGAACCAGACAGTACATCGAGTGTCAACGTTGAAGTGATGGAATTGATTCATAATTTTCAGTGATTTTCAGAAGATTTGCAGAAGAATGGTTGCTGCTCAAGACTAGAATTAATTCTCTATTAATTAATTAAGTCATCTAATTTAATTAAGAAAATAAATTATATCTGCGAAGAATAATTTATTTATTAATTGAATTAATTGATTAATTAATTCTGAATTAATTCTAGGAATTTTAGGAATTTTCAGAAGCTTAATTGGATTAAATTCAAGCATTAAATCAGCAAGACAATTGAAAATGAACTAGCATGACAATCAGGATTATCATACCGATTGTCATGCTAGGCCATTTTCCATTGTCATACCGAAAGTTACTCTAGGAGGATGATTGTCTTGCTAGTTCATTCTGATTGTCATGCTAGTTCATTCAGATTGTCTTGCTAGTTCATTCAATTGTCTCACCGAAAGTCTTGCCAGCTATAGGATTGTCATGCCAAGTCAATTCTATTCGTTTGTTGATTTAAAAAGAAGCAGAGAAGCAGCAACTTAATATCAAGAACACAAAAGTCAAGAAACAAGGCAGAAAAGAAAATCAAGAAGAAATATTTCATCTTTTTATCTGCATACTTCAAGATTAAATTTCTAGATTGTAAAGTTAAATCCAATCCACTAGAAATCTTTATCTTGCTCTTGTGTATCAATCTAGCGGATTAAAATCCCTAGAACTTAATCTCAAATCGCGTTTAGCATTTGATTCTAATTATTGCAAAAATAGAAAAAGTTCATGTCGAATTTATTCTAGATTTGTGATAATTGATTTGAGATTAATACCTTGTAATCGATACAGTTGTTGTAACACATTTCAAGTTTAATAATATTTTTATTTAACTTGAATTTTGTTTCACATTTTTTTATTCCGCATTTAAGTCGATTATTCGGTGCTGTTTGTATTCAACCCCCCCTTCTACAAACACATTGGGACCCAACAATTGGTATCAGAGCCTTCTGATTAACGAACAAATCAAGATCCTAGACTTTTGTGATTTTTCAACTCCTTGAATTTTTATTTATTCAAAAATTCATAATGACTTCACATAAAGTTGGAACCGTTAAAATTCCACAATTTGATAAAGAGAATTATCTCATGTGGAAGAAGAAGATGCTATTATTTTTACAAGTTGCAAATCCCAAATATTCAAACTTGTTAAAGAAGGGTATAAAAACTCCGATGGTTATTGAACCGGAGGTAATAATAGATGGTGTGGTGACTACTGAAGCTAGAACCTATCCAAAAGAGCCTGAAGATTTTACTCCTGCTGAGAAGGAAGAAGCCTCCTTGGATGCCAGCCTTCAATTAATATTAATTGATTCCCTTGATCCCTTGATGAACAGACATGTGATGAACTGTAAAAATTCCAAACACATGTGGGAAACTATTGAGGTGATTAATGAAGGCACAGAGGAAGTTAGGGAGAACAAGTTGGAAATCCTAACCTCTGAATATGAACATTTTAAATCAAATCCAGGAGAAGGAATTACTGAAGTGTTTGAGAGGTACAATGCGTTGATTAACAACCTGAACATCAATGGAAAGTATTATTCAATCAGGGAGGTCAACAAAAAGTTCCTTTTAACACTGCCAGCTCATCTTGAACATAGAATCACTGCCATTAGAGAAGCTAGAGATCTGAGTGAGATTTCTTTGGACAGGCTCTATGGAGTGTTAAAAACCTATGAGTTGGAGCAGATTCAACAGAAGGAAGTCTACGGGAAGGATAGAATGGTCAGCACATCTACTGCACTTGTAGCTGAAGGTCAACAACAACAACAATCTCAACAGTTAGAAAGAATGGTACAGTTTTCCAAGGGTGAGGAAAATGAGTTAGTAGCAGAATATGATCCTCCTACTACAAATCAATCAAGTGATGATTTTTATTCCTTGGAAGAGCTGGAGCAATTGGAAGATGAATCAATGGCCCAAATTGTCAAGAGATTCTCCCATATCAGATTCAGGAGGAATCCCAAGCTTAAGTACAAGTCCAACTACAACAAATTCCAGAAAGGTGGATCTTCATCCTCTAACACCAGCAGTGGTGGGTACAAAACAGGAATGGTTGATCGGAGCACCATTAGATGCTATAACTGCAATGAGTTGGGACACTTTGCCACAGAATGTAGAAAGCCAAAGCAAGTAAGAAAGAACTCTGAAAGGGCTTATCTGGCAAAGGGAAGAAGCTGGGATGATACTGACAGTGAAGATGAAGATGAAGGAAATCTTGCTCTTATGGCTATTGATGGAAAAGCTTCATCGTCAAGAATAGAGGTAAAACTTTCTGATGCTGAAATGGTTTATCATCTAAGAGGTAACTTAGATTGTGCACATCGTGATAATGAACTGTTAAGTTTACAGATCACAGACCTTGAGAAAGAGGTCAATGAATTAAGACTTGTGCACATTAATCAAGACAAATTAAAAGAACAGGTATCTTTTCTAGAGAATAGAGTTGACTGTTATAGAAAACTCGAAACTATTCTCAAAGACAAGATCACCGGTCTTGAGACTAAGGTTAGAGCCTACTTCAATTCTTGTTCGAAGGCTAAAGAGTTCTACAGTAAGCAAGCTGTTAATCAAACATCTGGAATAGGTTATGATTACAATGCTGCTATTGGAGAATTAGGCATAAACTCCCCTCCTCATGTATGTGCTAAAGGGAGGGAAGTACCACATGTGCTTAAGGGTGTTGATGAACCCCTCTATAAAGCATCAATTGCTGAACCATTTGATGCGACCTCTTCTGTTATTCAAGAAGAAATACGTGCTGAGGATCATGCTAATGAGAAGATTGTTTCCAAGTCAAGTGAGTCGAAAGTTCCAGTCAAAGTTGTGAAAGCAACTGAGACTAACTCAGACACACATGAGTTGGATAACAATAATGCCATGTCTACCATGCATAAATTGCCTGCTGTTAATCACTCTCATAAAGCATGTGGTGTTGCTAATTGTATGTCTTGTGCTTTTAATATGATGTATGCTTATTTTAATGGTAAGCATGTGTCTAATGATAAGACTACTCCTCGTCAGCATGTGAATAACAAGAAGCATGATAGGTCTAAGACTGCTAGTCCTTCTAAGGCTAGAAAGGAGACATTTGTGCCTAAGCTTAAACAGAAATTTGTTAACGCTGTTTACAAGGTCAAATGTTCAGTCATTGAGAAAGTTGAGGCAATTAAAATTAAAAATGTTGTTTTGCCTGACAAAGGACAGTTCTACAAGTATGCCGGGCCCAACCAAGTTTGGGTTCCGAAGAAGGTCTAATCCATTTGAAGTGCAGGGCAGTATACAGGTGTAACCGGTAGTGTGGATTCTTGACAGTGGATCATCAAGATATATGACCGGAGATAGAGCCCTGCTATCAAATGTGGATTGAGAAAGCTGGCCCCCTGGTTACCTTTGGAGATAACAGCAAAGGTTTATCTGAGGGATATGGCTGTTTGCAAGCTGGGAATGTTATCATTGTAATTTTGTATATTGTGCTAGGTTATTATCAGGAAGCAGTATCTAACATATAGCACCAGTGACGAGACTTGAGAATATTACGACATATCAGGCACCTGCTGCACATTACACTTGGAATTGTACTCTAGTAAGATGTGTACAAGTGTACTCCTGGTTGGTGAGTCAAAAGAGGAAGTCAATGCACCACAGTTCATGGACTTTGCAGCTGCAGATCTATTGGACTATGCAATCTCTTCTTCACAATCTCACTTCAGGTTGGTATGAACTAGTATACTGCTCAAGCAATCGTCAAGAACATGGTATGGCACTCTAACAGAAGTTGTAATTTTATATGAACTAGTAGAGTCGTCATATTAATAACTATCTTATCACTAGGCACAAACATATTGTTTTATATGTGCAGTGGTATATTGTTTATGCAACATAACAATTAGTATCTAAAGTACTTGACAAGTATCGGTCAATGATATCTTGTTAACATTATGTTGCAGATATTTGTAAGCTTTTGACATGAATGAGAATTACTTAGACTTTACCCTAAGTGATCAATGTTTTATCAAAAACTCATTCATATTGAAAAACAAAATTAAACTTCTTTCTACATTAGTGATTTCTTATTTCATGTAAAATCTTTTAAAATCACTATTGTAAATCATTTTCTCTCTATTACCATATATTCTGTGTTACAGGTTCAGTCTCCAATGACTTTCTTTCATTGACAGTCATGAGGTTGAAAACCCACAACGTCTATCCCAGACTGTAAAGACAAACATAAAAACAGAACCAACCAACACTCTCTTACCACTAAATGTAGTATGAATGAGCGTGAGGGAGATAGTGCCTTAGTGCACCACATAAGGAAGGTTCTGTAGTCAACCCAGTAGCTCTGTCTCATACATAGATGAGTAGTATTTAAACCGAGACAACTGCTAACCCCCATACATCTTCTCAAAAAGATGTAATGGCTGAAAAGGCACAAAATCAGTTACTAGATTCATTCTCTCAACAGGGTGCGTCTATTGAATTTTGCCTGTCGGCCAAGGTTTCCAATGTAGTGTCACCACTTCAAACATAATCAATTCTTGATGCACAAGGAGAGGTTACACACACAAAGGATGAGTTGACGGAAACAAGAGTTTCGACCATTTTAAGGTCAGATTCGATTGTTCAAGGTTCGTTAGTGGACCAATTGCCTTTACAGGTGTTAGGAGAGGATACTGATCCAAAAGCCATATGTCAGTGGTCAGTGTCTACCTCCCCAGGCTTAAATCCCCTGGATGCATCTGCGGATAGTGGATCTGACATAGGTGCAGATCGGCAACTTGTTGACAATGATTCAGATATTACCTGATGAGTCACAAGGAAATGTCTTCACAGACATTAGAAGGGAACCTTGATCTTTATGCTAAATTCTTTGGATCATTGTTTACCTTCCCAGAATTCAAATCTGGAACCCTAAAAGGGAAACTAGCAACTTGTAGATTATGACTCAGATTCATCTGACGAGTTTAACAAGGATGGGGATTTGTGAACTCCCATTGCACCACCTGTGACCTCCTTAAAGGATGGCTAAGGTGATTTTCCTTGCAGGTACAGCTGATTTTTGGAGCTATGAGAGAAGAGTGATACACTTGTGAGAATGAGTTTAAACACGAGTGGAGAGAAGAGTGAAACACATGTGAGGTACACTAAAACACAATCACACACTCACAGTGAGGAAGAAAGAGAAACTACTTGTTATTTCTTTTCCATCCAAGTGAAATATGAGAACTCCTTCAGACGACGGCATACATTCCTTCTTTAAGGGGGAGATAAAAGCTTAAGTAATAGTTTGGAGGATTCCTCAACTAAAGGGGAGAAATAGCAAGGAGGAAGAAAAAGATCCTAAAAATGTACACTACACCACACCATTGTTGTTTCTAACTACGGATCCTATTGTACGGGAGAGGTGGTAAACACAAGGTGATTTCCTAGTAAGGGAAGAAGCAGTTAGGGGAGTACCATTGGTTTTTATCTGCGGATCCTATTGTACGGGAGAGGTGGTAAAACGAAGGTGATCTTCTTTAATCAGTTGATTCTCATAGGGGGAGAAGCAAGAGATATGGGCTTCTCAACAGGAAATGTGGTTGTACAAATGAAGATGGAACTACTTGAAGATATGTTCAGTCTAGAGGAACATCTACTTGGAATCTGGAAAATGTTAAATCTCATCCAGAACTTTTCTGCTATTTACTTTGCATGTATGTTTATATCTTTTTCTTATTTGTTAGTTGAGTTATCCTCTAGGTATTTGTGTGTTATTGTCTAACAAACAAATAGGGGGAGATTGTAAGTCATATGTCATAGCCTATTTGTATATTCGAGGATTCAACTCAACTCAAATAAGAATGTAATAAGTAAATAGTAGATCTACCGTCAGAGAGATCTCGCAAAGTAATATCTGTCAAAGGATTCAGAGACAAGGTTCATCTACAGACTTGAGGAATTAATTCACTGGAAGAAGTTCAAGAAATTGATCATGCCTCAGTGATATAAGTCAAGATCATGGATTTAATCAAGTGACAGAGATCTCGTCAGGGTATCAATAAATTACAAGGATTTAATCTGAAGAAAATCAAAGTGTCAAAGTCAAGATATGAAGAAACGTCATGGAAGTTAGTCACTCATGAACCAGACAGTACATCGAGTGTCAACGTTGAAGTGATGGAATTGATTCATAATTTTCAGTGATTTTCAGAAGATTTGCAGAAGAATGGTTGCTGCTCAAGACTAGAATTAATTCTCTATTAATTAATTAAGTCATCTAATTTAATTAAGAAAATAAATTATATCTGCGAAGAATAATTTATTTATTAATTGAATTAATTGATTAATTAATTCTGAATTAATTCTAGGAATTTTAGGAATTTTCAGAAGCTTAATTGGATTAAATTCAAGCATTAAATCAGCAAGACAATTGAAAATGAACTAGCATGACAATCAGGATTGTCATACCGATTGTCATGCTAGGCCATTTTCCATTGTCATACCGAAAGTTACTCTAGGAGGATGATTGTCTTGCTAGTTCATTCTGATTGTCATGCTAGTTCATTCAGATTGTCTTGCTAGTTCATTCAATTGTCTCACCGAAAGTCTTGCCAGCTATAGGATTGTCATGCCAAGTCAATTCTATTCGTTTGTTGATTTAAAAAGAAGCAGAGAAGCAGCAACTTAATATCAAGAACACAAAAGTCAAGAAACAAGGCAGAAAAGAAAATCAAGAAGAAATATTTCATCTTTTTATCTGCATACTTCAAGATTAAATTTCTAGATTGTAAAGTTAAATCCAATCCACTAGAAATCTTTATCTTGCTCTTGTGTATCAATCTAGCGGATTAAAATCCCTAGAACTTAATCTCAAATCGCGTTTAGCATTTGATTCTAATTATTACAAAAATAGAAAAAGTTCATGTCGAATTTATTCTAGATTTGTGATAATTGATTTGAGATTAATACCTTGTAATCGATACAGTTGTTGTAACACATTTCAAGTTTAATAATATTTTTATTTAACTTGAATTTTGTTTCACATTTTTTTATTCCGCATTTAAGTCGATTATTCGGTGCTGTTTGTATTCAACCCCCCCTTCTACAAACACATTGGGACCCAACACATAATGATCCTTGGAACTGTTTTGATTTCCTAACTTGTATACCTTGTGATCATTTGATCAAGATCCTTAGCATTGAATTTTGCTTACCTTTGATTCATTCACTTTCTTTGAATTCTTGAAATTGAACTTAGGAATGAGTTTCGACTTGAAAGAGTCTGAATGATTTCATTTTCTTGGTAATGTTAAAATGAACATAGTAAAACCTTTCTTTTCCAACACAAGGTTTTCCAAATGAATTCCTGATTGATTGGATTGAGACATAAGAGACTGGTGGGAATAGTCCAGTCATATAAGAGGCTAGCGGGCTAGTCTAATTTAAGGCTGAAATTATGCCATAGGTACCTTAAAGACCTGATGGAGGTCGGTACGGGCTGATCACCCGTACTATTATTATTATGAATTGAAAGTTAAAGTAGTCCAATCAAGGGTTCCATATCATTTAAAGAGAAATTGAATTCCTTAACCAGTAATTGATTCTTTGAAAATGAAATGGCTTATAATGTTCTGAAAATAGAGTTGATTGTGATATTGAGTAGCATACAGTTTGCGAACCCTGATTCTTATTTTGATATTATTATCAATCATATTTATTCCCAGAGTTGAATAGATTCTTGCTTTCCACTTGAAAGATCCTTTGAGATCCTGTTAATGATTTATGATGAATGTTGGCTTTCACCCTATCTTGAGCTTTGAAATCCTGAAATCTCAAATCTTTCTTAATAACCCTTTCATAGCCCAAAGACAGAAATCTACTACCTAGAGATGTTAAAGTAGAATGCCTTAAAAATAGTAATGGAATATTGTGGATATTGTATCATAGAACTGTAATATAGTTATTTGCTGAGTTTTATACTCATACGTTTTGCTTTGTTCTAACCATGGCAGTTAAGCAAGAGGATGGCCAGACTTAGGCGCACTGCTCATAAGAGCGTACCTGGTGGTCCTTACCGTGTTGTAGGCTTCCAGATGCCAGAACATGTAGTACAGGTTATGTGTGAACAAGCGCTTAGTCGGAAAGTTGTAAATATACAATGGGTTATCTATCGGTTCCAAGTCGGAATCGACTATGTAAATTTGGTTTTATTTTGGGTTGTAATTTATATATTATGGTTGGTAGTTGTAATCTTGTCTCAAACTTTATCCTGTTTGATCATGTTAATATTTAATCGGGGTTTATGCATATTTTATGATAGTTTATTGTTGTGTGGGTCCTCATTTCCTAGCCCCGAGATTGAGGGGTCACAAGTTGGTATCAGAGCTACATGATCTAGTCCCTGAGACAAGTTAAGAAAGGGTATTTTGGGTATATATCTATATCGCGAGAGTGTTCGACTCATATAGAGTTGAGTTAGACTATTAGGTATAGTCTAAGGAAAGTGTATATAAGCTAAAGTGGCAACTAGAGCTAGGGTGTGAGTTAGTTGGAAGTTTTATTTAACCCTAATGTTGTTTCTTGGTTGCTGTTTTATATTTTCTCTCAGGATCCCAGTAGTGGTAATGATTCCGATTCAGAGATTAGTTTGACTGGTACCCATGTGGACCCCATTCCACCCTCTCCAGAGGAGCCTGTGTATGTTAGTTCAGATCCGGAGGAGAATCCATCTGAGAGTAGTGAAATTCCTATGCATATATCACCCTTGAGGCCAGAGTCAGAAACCCCAGCCCCTGAGCCAGAGTCTGAAATGCCTAAGATTGTGCATGTCAGTGTTGGTAGTAAGTTAGCCCAGGATCGAGACTTTGTTTACTCCCGCATTCCTGAGTTAGGAGCTTTGGTGGATAGGTTAATTCAAGACTCTAGGCAGAGGACTTCAGTTGTAATGGAGGAGTGGAGAGCTAGGATTCAGTTGGTGGAGCAGGTTTCCTGGAGGAGATTGGATGAGGGACCATCTACTAGTGATGCTGATGTTGAGGCCCGGAGGCTGCATAAGATCATTCGCTGGATGTTGGTTGTGTTGAGAGAGATTCTGGATGATTCGATGATAAGAGTTAATCAGGCGGGACTTTTGGTGGAGCCCGTAGTTGATGTTATTCCCTTTCAACGCCAGTAGGCTTGGGATACTTGGTCAGATGTTGGGATCCCTTTTTCATTTATTATGTTGTATTTCAGAACTTTGTAGTAGTGGTTGTTAGAAGTTAGGGGTAAATAGGGGGATGTTTTCCAGTTTTTCCTCTGTTTAACCCTGTTATATTATTATAATTTATTTCCAGAACTTGTTGTAATCAAACCTTTATTTATGTACCTTTGGCTTGTTGAATCAACCATATATCTTGCTTCCCATTGTGAGCCTTGAAAATCTTTATAACTGTTTTGCATACCATGTTTTTATACCACTGTGTTTAATCTTTTCACAAGAATTTTACCTTGTGCCATGAGGAAACAAAACTGATATGAGAATTATGTAGTAATAGGATTGCATGTGCAAAATTGGGTAAAGCTTAAAACCCGTAAAAGTACTTTCGTAGTAAAATATTGTTATATATACCAATGCCATGCTATCGTATTACTAAATAATTGCTCAATCAGGTTTGTAAGAAATGGCCAACTCACCAAATCACCAAGAAGAAGAAATCCAAACCCAGGACCCAGAAATGAATCTAAAAACCATTATAATGAGCCGACTTGCTCAGCTTTTGCAATAACCCATAGCCCCTAAAGTTGGAATCTTCAAACACTATCAATCCGTTCATCCCCCAGAGTTCTTAGGTTTTCTAGACCCAATAAAAGCTCAATCGTGGTTAAGAGAAATAGAGAAAGCGTTTGAGTTAGCAGAAGTTACGGATGAAAAGAAAGCTCAGTATGCGAGTTATTTTCTTAAAGACGAGGCGAGTTTCTGGTGGGAATCTTCTAAGGCTTTACTTGAAGGAAAAGATTTATCGTGGGAAAAGTTTACTGAGATGTTTCTGGAAAAGTATTTGCCAAGTTATATGCAAGACCAGTTGGAGATGAAATTTTTGGACCTTAGACAAGAAATTATGTCGGTAGCAGAATATGAAGTGAAATTTTTAGAGTTGTCTAGATTTGTACCTGAATATGTGAATACGGAGGCAAAGAAGGCCAAAAGGTTCCAACAGGGACTTAGGCCATGGATCCGAAGTCAAGTGGCACTGTTGGAGATCAAGAACTATGCCGCCCTAGTGCAAAAGGCAATGATAGTGGAAGGAGAGCGTGAAACTGCCAAAAGGGAAAATGAAGGTAGGAAAAGGAAGTTTGAAAGCTCGGATCAAGAGCAAGGAAGTTCAAAGTTTAGAGGAAAATTTGGAAAGAATGGTGGAGGTCAGAACCAAAAGTTTCAGAAGTTCAAACCCGGTAATGGAGCTCAAAAGAGTCGTTTTCAGAAGGCGGGACAACCGGGAAAGGATAATAGACCTCAGATCCAAGAGTGCAAAGTTTGTGGGAAGAGACACCCGGGAAGGTGTAACAAGTTGGATGTAACATGTTTTTAGTGTTACCAGAAAGGGCATTACTCATCGGAGTGCCCAAATGGAACAAAGAAGCCTGACTTAACCTGTTTCAAGTATGGAAAAGTGGGCCATATGGCCCGAAACTACAAGGAGCCTGTTCAAAAGGCCAATGTTCTTAGGATTGCTGGAACGCCGCCTCTCTCAGCACCAACAGCTCAACCTAGAGCCGGAACCTTCAATATGACGATGAAAGATATTGTGCAAGATGTGGATGTGGTGGCAGGTATGCTTGTTATTAACTCTGTAGAAGTAAAAGTATTAATGGATTCTGGAGCAACTAGATCTTTTATTTTTGAAAGTATTCTTGATAGACTAAAATGTGTTGCGTACCCTCTTGAACCCAATCTGATTATAGAAGTAACAAATCAAGAGAAAGTCACTGTTAATAAGGTTTGTCTCGATTGCGATGTGGTTAT
The DNA here is from genome assembly GCF_009905375.1 of Apium graveolens. NCBI lineage: Eukaryota > Viridiplantae > Streptophyta > Magnoliopsida > Apiales > Apiaceae > Apium > Apium graveolens. The sequence continues at coordinate 296,450,561 of NC_133649.1, forward strand.
AGAAGGTCGACACTTTTCTGCTAACTTAATTCCTTTTAAGTTAGGAGAATTTGACGTTATATTAGGAATGGATTGGTTGTCAAACCACGATGTTCAAATAGAGTGTAAAAGCAAGAAGGTGAAGTTAAAGACCAAGGATGGTGTCGAAGTGATATTCAAGGGGAAAAGATAAGAGAGGAAGATTTTGATAGCTATTCAAACAAGGAGATTGTTATGACGAGGATGCGAAGCTTATTTGGCTCATGTTAAAGATGTGGAGAAAGAGTCAGCAAGGATGAAGGATATTTCGGTAGTAAGAGATTTTCCCGATGTATTTCCAAACGAATTGCCTGGATTACCTCCAGATAGAGAGATTGAGTTTATGATTGATTTAGCTCCTGGAACGGAACCAGTATCGAAAGCTCCCTATCGAATGGCTCCAGTTGAGATGAAAGAATTAGAAGCACAGTTGCAAGAATTGTTGGATAAAGGAATTATACGCCCGAGTGTATCCCCGTGGGGTGCACCGGTGTTATTTGTAAAGAAGAAAGATGGAAGTATGAGGTTGTGCATTGATTATCGCGAATTGAATAAGTTGACGATTAAGAATAAGTAACCTATACCGCGAATCGATAACTTGTTTGATCAGTTAAAAAGAGCTACTTGTTTCTCCAAGATTAATTTAAGATCTGGGTATCATCAGCTAAAGATTAAAGCGGAAGATATACCCAAGACGGCGTTTCGAACGAGATATGGACACTACGAGTTTTTGGTAATGGTGTTTGGTTTGACGAACGCGCCAGCCGTATTTATGGATCTTATGAACAGAGTATTCGAGCAATATTTGGATAAGTTCATTATAGTGTTTATCGACGATATATTAATATATTCCAAAACAGAGGAAGACCATATGGAGCATTTGAGAATTGCTTTAGAAATCTTGAGAAAAGAAAAGCTATATGCCAAGTTTTCAAAGTGTGAGTTTTGGCTAAAGGAAGTACAGTTTCTTGGTCATGTAGTCAATAAAGAAGGAATCAAAGTAGATCCAGCCAAGATAGAAGCTGTGATGAATTGGGAAAGGCTCAAGACTCCTACGGAGGTCAAAAGTTTTCTAGGATTAGCAGGATACTATAGAAGGTTTGTGAAGGACTTCTCTAAGATTGTTGTCCCATTGACTAAGTTGACAACGAAGAACGAGAAGTTTGCATGGACGGATAAGTGCGAGGAAAGTTTTCATGAATTGAAAAAGCGATTGGTAACCGCCCCAGTCCTGGTATTACCAGATGAAAAAGGAGAGTTTGTGATCTTCAGTGATGCTTCATATAAAGGATTTGGATGTGTGTTAATGCAACACGGGAAAGTAATAGCGTATGCGTCAAGGCAGCTAGAGCCGCATGAACAGAAGTATCCCACGCATGATTTGGAATTGGCAGCAATTATGTTTGCCCTTAAAATTTGGCGGCATTATTTATATGGGAAAAAGTGCGAGATATGTACAGATCATAAGAGTTTAAAGTATATTTTCACTCAAAAGGAGTTAAATATAAGATAAATAAGATGGTTAGAATTGATCAAAGATTACGACTGTGCAATAAATTATCATCCTGGAAAGGCGAATGTGGTAGCATATGCTTTCAGTCGCAAGAAAAGATTGAATATGTTAACTTTGTCAGAGGAATTGATCAAGGATTTTGAAAAGTTGGAAATAGAGGTGCAGACTCTAGAATTTGGAGGTGAAGCAATGTATGTGATGTCATTTCAACCTGAAATTTTGGAAAAGATTCGATACTGTCAAGAGCAAGTGATGAACCGCGAGAAAGATAAATTATAAGGAGAGGAAATCAAAGCTCAAAAGGATGGAAAAGGAATATATCATGTTAACTCACGTATTTGAATACCTAACATTGTGGAGCTAAAGCATGAGATTTTGCACAAAGCGCATAACTCAAAATTTTCAATTCACCCTGGAAGTACGAAAATGTACAAGGACTTAAAAGAGAGTTATTGGTGGCCGAACATGAAAAAGGAAATCGCGGAATGGATAAGTAAGTGTTATACATGTCAAAGAGTAAAGGCGGAACATCAACGACCAAGTGGGTTGCTTCAACCACTGGACATACCTAAATGGAAATGGGAACATATCGCGATGGATTTCGTGGTAGGATTTCCAAAGACCAAGTCTAATCATGATGCGATTTGGGTAATAGTCGATCGACTGACGAAATCAGCATATTTTTTGCCGATAAATGAAAGATTTTTATTGGAAAAGTTGGTCAAATTGTATTTAGACGAGATTGTGATGCGTCACGGAGTTCCAGTAACTAGCGTGTCTGATAGAGACCCGAGATTTAACTCAAGATTTTGGTGACAATTTTATGATCATTTGGGAACTAAGTTGAACATGAGTACGACATATAATCCGCAAACTGACGGACAAAGTGAAAGGATAATTCAAACGATCGAGGATATGTGTAATAACCCCAATTTTTGAGAAATTTTGAAACCCTTATGAATAGTGTTTTTGCTGAACGAGAAAACTTTTCATGCCACGCTATGTAGGGGTTCTGTTATTGATCTTATGGGATATTATTAGTACTCTATGTGGTATATAAGTGTATGTAAAGATCGTCAGAATCCAATTCCGAACACTTTGATTTTTCCCGGAAATCCACAAGATACGGAGAGAATTGAGTATAAGGTAACAGGATAAAAAGGATTTAAATTAAAGGATTATAAGAGAGGATCATAGAAGGAATACAATATATTGAGAAAGGTTAAGGGAACCTAATTAATAAGATCCCGGGTATGATCCCTCAAACGATAAACGAGAACAAAAGATAAGCGAACCGTAAAACAAATAAGTGACCAAGAGACAAGCTTGTACAAGAAGCCAGGGATTGTGACATCATCAAACCACAAGGTGTGGACAAGTGGGAGCATTATGACATGTGCAAGGTGACACAAGCATGACATGGGAAGGAAGGAGGTGTGGTGGCTTTTTAACCACACAAATTCAAGGGCAACAAGGTAATTAACTAAATCAAACACAAAAACAAGCGTTAGAGTCTAAGTTAGTTAAAGTATAGATTTACAAGTGACTTTGGTTTAATTCCAACTTACTTGTTGTTTATAGGTTACCAGACTCGTACCGAGCCATTCGTAACCCCCAGTCGCTCAGGCAAGTTTTCTACCCGTTATACTGTTGTTGTGATGTATATATGTATATGCATTATCTTGTGATAGATGCATGTTGGTTAACTAGCAAATTTTACGATATATTGAAGCATGCTGATATGGTATATATATGCATGCCTGTTTCGTATTCTTTCCATATATATCTGTTGGTTCAGTTGATAATACCTATGCTAGAGAATAGCGGTAATTTGCATATACCCTTAGTATAGGGACCCAAAGGTGAAAACATTTTCTAAAACCGGGAGTCGAGGATCCCGAGTAGATTTTATATATATATATTTATATATATATGGTTATAGTTTTCAAAACTATTAATCGAATAAGGTTTATTCGATAACTTGATTTTATTAATGAATATTATCTTGAATATTCATTCGAGGACTTATGACTCCTTTATATTATTTATTGAATATTACTTGGATATTCATTTGAGGATGTATGACTCCTTTATTTTATTTAATGAATATTATTTATAATATTCATTCGAGGGCTTATGACTCAGCTTATTTATTTATTGAATATTATTTCGAATATTCATTCGAGGGCTTATGACTCAGCTTATTTTATTTATTGAATATTATTTGAATATTCATTTGAGGATCTATGACTCCGATTATTTGCTGAGATATATTCTTTATTTTATTAAAGAATAAGGTGTCGATAATCAAACTCACTTTTGATTATTCAAATAAAGATAGTACTTTCGTATAGGTATATCTTTGGTTATTTAATATTCATTTCAAGTATAAGTTTTAAAACTTCTACTTCAATTATTTTTATAAAGATTATTCTTTATGGGAATATTATTTAAATAATAATATTCAGATATTTTCTAATATATTGGGACTGATTTACCTTGTTAAATCAGCATCACTCCAAACATTCTTAAAAATGTTTTGCGAGTCTTCAAAATGATTTTTAAAAGTTAGAGCGGATCCCAAAACTCATTTTTATATTTAAGATCCTCCTTTCGAAGGGGATTTAAATACTCGCTCAAAACCTGAGGGATCCGGCTCTGTGGTGTGTTTTATATTCGCAACAAGGTTGCTGTTTTGTTAAATGAATCGATTACTTACCCAACACTCGGGAAGTAAAATTCTTGGAACAAGTTAATCCATTAACAGGCATCGCCTGGGAAATATCGGTGAGTTCTCCTTTCCAACTAGATACGACTTCTTGGTGGAGCCGTATCAACAAGTTTCTACTTGGGGAAAGGGGGGACGAGCTTTACGTTTCAGAGTCATGGATTTTATCTGAACTAGGAGTGGCGTAAGTGGTCGAGTGGCGCCGGCCCAGCCTTATTATATTGGCCCAAATGGCCTGGAAGTTCCGCTAAGGCGGTCCATTCCTTAGGAGTTCAGTGTTCGGTTGACAAGTAAATCCGACAGGTTCTCCTCTACATGTAGAAAATGGTGGGGTTGTACTACTACGACTGATCATCGTAAGTGGTCTTCCTGGCGCGGCAAACTCCCGTAATGAGTTCATCATCCAATTGGATATTTCTGCAACACTACCCAGAGCACTTCGATAGAAAGGCTACGGCTGGGCGATTGTTGAGTGTTGGCAGGGTCAAGTTTTCAAAATGATGTTTGCATCAAATGAAGTATCTCGTAACTTCATTTTATTTTGATGATATTTTAAAGATTTAATCTATTCAAATCTGGTCTTGTAGTCTCATCTACGTGATGAACTTTTGAAACTAATTATAACTTGAACGGTGGTAGTTCAAGTAGTATTTGGAAAAGATATAAGTATATTGGAGTATCTTGTAACTTCATCTTTTAAACTTATATCTAGTAAATGATTATCTTATGTATGACAAAGATTTTCAGAAAAAAACCGTTGAGACAAGGTTAGATATATGAGATCACCTTGCAACAATATTTTTATACAGTTATAAACTGGAACTCTGTGTATATTATGTATGGAAGAGGACTTCCAAGATTTTGAAAAGTATATATGTATATATACTGAATATTTTGCGACTTCATCGCATTAAGATATCAACTTGGTTCATTTCTTTTGACCAAGACTTTCATGAGTACTATGAGAAGGCTCATATACTATTAATCATTATACATATTATTTTGGTGGGCTTGCTGCTCACCCTTGCTTTCTTCTTTCATCACACAACAACAGATAGAAAAGATGAACAGAACCAAGCTCCCGATTCGCAAGCGATTAGGAGACGTTCCGCAGTTTTCTAGAAGCATTGATGCCGCCGTAGCTGAGGTAGGAACTACCAATAGGCTAGGCTTTCAACTTTTGATGTACCAGATTTATTTATATTTATGAATTGTAATAATGGCAAAGAAATGTAAATTTATTCAGAAAACCTTTTAAGGTGTATTGGCAGATAATTGTGGAATAAAATGACTTGTGGTTATTTTTGGATGTTCATCTCTGAGACTATAACGTGTGGTGTGTGTGTTTATTGTGGGGTCACAGTACAGAGTAGTTGAGTAATTATTAAGATTGGGTGTTATTAAGGGAAATGGAACTCGTGACGACCCGGATCCCCGACCCCGGATCTGGGGGTGTTACAGAAATGGTATCAGAGCTAAGCGTTATAAACCTCAGAGATGATGGGACGTTAAGATAATAAGTTCACAAAGATAATAAGAACTCTTGCCAAGTTCATAGTCGGGCTACCTAACGTAGTACTGACAGTTAAAAAAACCCTTATGGGAACCCTTATAAATATCGTGATAGGAGCGTAGTTCGTTATCGTATATGATAGCGGGACTCCGAACCCTGAAGTTGAGGAACATCAACGCGATGATGTTTTATTAGTTATTGGAGATCAGATTGTGGATCCGATAGAGTGTCCTAATGCAGGACCGGATGATGTTGATATTGAGGATGTAGCGGTTGAGGATGTTGTCCTAGAAGGGATAGTTGCTGAGGAGGATCCCATGGAGGATCCTGACAAGAATGAATAAAGGACCACTGAGGAATTGATGACCATGGTTAGGGAAACTACCAGAGGTAGGATTGGCCGGTCACTACTGGAGGTTCGTTCAAGTTGTAAAGATAGTAGCCCCTTTAACGCGGCTTACTCGTAAGACTGAGAAGTTCGAATGGACAGAGAAATACGAGAACAGCTTTCAAGAACTGAAGCAGAGGTTGGTAATGGCCCTTATGCTGGCATTGCCGGATGGAAAAGGAGATTTTGTGAAGTGTAGTGACGCTTCGCACAAGGGCTTAGGGTGCGTGCTCATGCAGCACGGTAAGGTAATCGCGTACATGTCAAGACAATTAAGGTAATATGAAATTCAATATCCCCGCTCATGAGCTTAGGCTCGTGGCAATAGTTTTACCCTAAGGATTGAAGGCACTACTTGTATGGAGAGAAGTGCGAGAATTACCTAAGCCATAAGTGCTCTAGTACATTTTCACGCAGAAAGAGCTCAACATATGCCAGAGGAGGCAGTTAGAGCTAATCAAGAATAATGATTGGGAGATTCTTTATCATTCGGGGAAAGCCAATATGGTGGCTGATGCCCTTAGTAAAAAGGAGGGACTCAAGATGATAATGTCTTTCGGAGAGTTTATAAGAGATTTTGAGAAAATGGAAATAGAAGTGAAGGTAACCGGAGCCGGTACCGAAAAGCTGTTTGAGATTGCAATACAACCCGAATTATTGGAAAAGATCATATTGTGCCAGAAAAAGTTATGAATAAAGGCAGAGAGCCAATAATTAGATAAAAGATTAATATCGAGAAAGATGATAAGGGAATAATGAGGTATTCCTATAGAATTTGGGTTCCGAAAGTTCAAGAGCGTAAGGATGAGAACTTAGATGAGAGCCATGGTTTGAGGAATAAGATTTAGAGCAAACCCTGAACGTGATAATCAGGGAGGTCGCCATCAAGATTGAAGGAACCCATGACATAATGGAGTGGAAAATGAGGATTTTAAATTAAAAGATGACCCCAATTATGGGGAGTAGGATGAAACATTTCATATTAAGGAAACAGAAAGTCGAGTAAGGAAAGGAGACCCGAGACGGTACTCCTATACGGAAATTCATGGACCTGTATAAAAAGAACTTAGACTATTATCCCCAACCACTACCCTGAGGAGACAGTGCGGTGAGAAATTCTTTCAGGACCTTTAAGTCGCTAAGCTCTCAGAGTTCCAAGGAACAGGTTGACCTAGTCGAGGCAAGAGCCTGGCTAAAGGAAATATAGGAATCATTTGAGATTCTAAATGATTGACGAATCACAAAAGACTGTTTTTATCACTCACCCTCCTAAGAGAGAGACCACCTGCTGGTGAAAGGCCAAGGAAGGCACGGAGCAAGAGATTATAATAAACTGATTTAAATCCAGTCAATTGTTTTCGGGAAAGTAATTCCCAAAGATAAGGAGATAGTGTAAAGCTTTAGAGTCAGAACAAAGGCAGACGAGTATGATAAATTATGAATCTAAGTTGTAAAGTTGTCAAGATTCGTTCTGAGGACACGAATCCAGAATGACGGGATGTTTGAAATCAATGCTTATGTTGTGTTAGTTCATGAAATAATGATAAGGGAGTTGGGTATGAGGAAACCCTAAAGACTCGTAGCAATAGAAATAGAAAAGTATGTAATCGTCAGGATGAGGGTGATTCACCATGAGTTAAAATAAATGGCTGAAGGTGTAAGAGATACATATATTTTATCCCCTGTAAGTTGGGAGGATTCGAAGAAACCTTGAGATAGTTCGAAGGATAAATAATGAGACGCGGATAGACTGAGGAGACAAGAAAGTAAGAAATTAAGAAAATTGGATGAAGGAAGTGACCTTCAAGAATGGGAAATGTAAGACCGGTGGCTTGATACCCAGAAAGGGAGACGCTAGGTATGAAAGATATCCCAACATTGAGATGACTGTTGAGATAAACAACAAAAGTAAATAAGGATTTATTAAGAAGAAGTTCACGTTGAACACGACCAATATCTTCCAGATCATCCATGTGATCATTACCAAATCAGGAAAGAAAAGCGGATAACCATTTTTATCTTTTGGAGGCCATGTGGATTGACCTTAACTTGAATATGGATGCTATTGTGAAATTCGGTATAGACTATCGAGGTGGAAATGATTGAATAAGATACCCTTATCAGGGATATATGACTTTATTTATCCATGGAAGGATGCTTGTACCTTTTTAAAGGTGGAATTAAGGATAGAACATCGGTAACTTAAAATGAATCCTAGGGGAATGCATAAAGGTTGGCATTTCACCCTTAATAGGGATAGTATGAGTTTTGACAGTATGAATTGGAAAGGATTAAGGTAATAATAACCTTTAAGAATCAGTGGAGAAATTTTTCAGAAGTATATAGAAAATGATTCTGGTATTAATAAATGGTATCTTGATATGCCCTGTATCTAGGGAATACAGGAGGAACGATTGAAGGATAATATTAGAGGTTTTACAAGGAGAAAGGTAATATTCAAAATTCTCAAGAATAGAAATGTTGATAAAGAAAATATGACGTAATTATAATGTTGCCAAGTGGGGCACGTGTTAAACCACGAGAAAGTATGGATCGAACCAGTAATGGTCGAAATTGTTTAGGGCAATTAGGACTTAAGATAAAAGATGTTCTAAGTATGATTAAGAGTCAGTCTTGACAGTGATTAGCCTCTAAAGATTGAGGCAATAACTTATGGAAAAATGGTGATATTTTTTTTTATTTACTCATCAGATATTAAAGAAAAGCATTTTCACATAAGCTGTGATTGAAATAAGGTAGAAAATTTATTTGGAGGTGGTTAAAATGACATTGACTGTAAGGAACTATTACTACCAGGAAAGGCCAAAGAGGTGGCCGACACTTTAACGGTAAAAGGATAATTGTAGGCGCTTGTGCCAAAGGATACAGTGATGATGGTTAAAAGCTGAAGGTTGTATTATGGTTTGGAAGATTGACATTCCTTCTGATGACTGTGCAATACCCAGCCGTAATAGTAGTTAGTAAAGGTTTAATTCGTGTAATCGCCATGAGCGGGCTATCTATCTCAGAAGATACTATCTTGAGATAAGCCAGGACCATATTTCAAAAAGGACTAAACAAACCTTTGAGTTAAGTCTTCTATTGAAGGCATATGATTAAGAATGGTATTAACCTGCTATCGTTGCTTTGAGCGAAACTCTTCTGCAAATTTTATCTGCTTCATGTCATGTATGTATGTCAGAATCAGGAGTGTACTCCATGAATCATGAATGGTGATTATGTTACCTCCTTAGAAGGATTTGATACGACATGTATGGACTCCGTATGGTTAGCTATTAAGATTTCATGGAAAGTGAATGATGACAGTGGGTCAGTGGTAGACCATAGTAAGGCAGCAATGATTCTGCGAGTAACGAGCTGATTACAACCGTGAGAGTTGTATTGGAATGGATGTTGAGATTGAGTACCACTAATCGGGTCGTGGTAGTGTATAAGTTATCATTGATAGACTAATTAAGTAGAGTATCTACCTAGTGAATATTTATTCTTTCTTATCAATAGAGAGTCGTATTATTATACGAAGAAGGTTGCGGTATAGAAATGGGTTCTAGTAATGATGAGGTCTAGAATGAGATCCCAGATTCGATTTTCGATGTCGAGGGAGTTTCAAAGATGATTGTGTATAAGCTCGAGGAAGAGCATGGGTCCATAGAATGATGAACGGAATAGAAATATTTAGGCATGGGAAATACGATGCTATAATACTTGATGCTGATATAAATACGTTTATGTTTTGTTCTCCTATGACAAACCTCTATAATTCAGAGGTAGGTTCCAAGCCAGATATTTTGTGGCAGTATATATTTTTTTATATATACAATTCTCTTCAGTTCGTTCTTTTCTCTTCTTTTCATTTCATGTAATCTGAGAAGAACAACCCTTCCAGAAGGGGAGGTATTGCCGAATGACTATCTATCTGTGTGATAGAAGCCTAGTAGGATACCATCTATTGTTTAATTGCTTGTCAAGTACTAAAGGCTGGCCACCTTCTGTACTAACTAAGCGATATAACAAGTGTTCATGATCATAGTGATCTCTCAACAAATTCATTTACTTCTATATGATTGATCAAACTTTGGGAAATAGAAACAGCTGAAAAAGGAGTAATAAAGTTGTGGTAGTATTCGGAATGGAAATACATTCGTGATACTAAGGTTGACGTGGTTATTAAAAGGTTATAGAACGCTAACGAGCAAAAGTATAACCAGTATAATATTAGGAACGGAAGGTAGTAGCGATTACGAACTGGAAAAGAATGGGTATTGAGACGCCAAAGCTATAGTGCTAGAAGCTGTGATAAAATTCCATGCGATAGACTTGAAAGAATTTGGAATGATCACTTAACACGGATTGAGTTTTCTTACGATAATAGATCACATGTCAGTATTGAGATATCGCCTTATGAGATCCTTGAGGGAAGACAATGTCGATCTCCCTTATGTTAGGATGAAGTTGTAGAGCGCAAGATGTTCGGACCCGCAGTAGTCCAAAGGATCAAGGATATAATAGATTTTAATCAGAGGACGGCTGGTAGTAGCCCAAGATGGGAACATGAAGTATGTTGATTTGACACGAAAGGATAGGGAATAGGAAGTGGGGGACCTAGTATTGTTATAGGTATTCCCTTGGAAAGGAAGGATGAGGTTCGGAAAGAAAGGGAAGCTAAGTCCACGAATTGTTGGACCCTTGGATATATTAAGACATATTGGGAAGATAGCATATGAGCTAGCCCTACCCCCGAATATGTAGCAAGTTCATAATGTGTTCCACGTATCAATGTTAAGGAAGTGTAATTCAGATGCCAGATAAATAGAGGCATATGAGCGCATAGATATGCAACCCGACGTAACCTATATGGAGCAACCAGGAAGGGTTATAGAGTGAAAAGGAACAAGTGCTTAGGAGAAGGATTATCAAACTAGGCAGAGTTTGGTGGTAGAACCACAATGAGAAAGTGTAATGCTAAGAAAGTATCCCCATTTGTTTTCTATCTGATTCCGGGACGGAATCCTTTTAAGGAGGGGAGACTGTAATAACCCCAATTTTTGAGAAATTTTGAAACCCTTATGAATAGTGTTTTTGCTGAACGAGAAAACTTTTCATGCCACGCTATGTAGGGGTTCTGTTATTGATCTTATGGGATATTATTAGTACTCTATGTGGTATATAAGTGTATGTAAAGATCGTCAGAATCCAATTCCGAACACTTTGATTTTTCCCGGAAATCCACAAGATACGGAGAGAATTGAGTATAAGGTAACAGGATAAAAAGGATTTAAATTAAAGGATTATAAGAGAGGATCATAGAAGGAATACAATATATTGAGAAAGGTTAAGGGAACCTAATTAATAAGATCCCGGGTATGATCCCTCAAACGATAAACGAGAACAAAAGATAAGCGAACCGTAAAACAAATAAGTGACCAAGAGACAAGCTTGTACAAGAAGCCAGGGATTGTGACATCATCAAACCACAAGGTGTGGACAAGTGGGAGCATTATGACATGTGCAAGGTGACACAAGCATGACATGGGAAGGAAGGAGGTGTGGTGGCTTTTTAACCACACAAATTCAAGGGCAACAAGGTAATTAACTAAATCAAACACAAAAACAAGCGTTAGAGTCTAAGTTAGTTAAAGTATAGATTTACAAGTGACTTTGGTTTAATTCCAACTTACTTGTTGTTTATAGGTTACCAGACTCGTACCGAGCCATTCGTAACCCCCAGTCGCTCAGGCAAGTTTTCTACCCGTTATACTGTTGTTGTGATGTATATATGTATATGCATTATCTTGTGATAGATGCATGTTGGTTAACTAGCAAATTTTGCGATATATTGAAGCATGCTGATATGGTATATATATGCATGCCTGTTTCGTATTCTTTCCATATATATCTGTTGGTTCAGTTGATAATACCTATGCTAGAGAATAGCGGTAATTTGCATATACCCTTAGTATAGGGACCCAAAGGTGAAAACATTTTCTAAAACCGGGAGTCGAGGATCCCGAGTAGATTTTATATATATATATTTATATATATATGGTTATAGTTTTCAAAACTATTAATCGAATAAGGTTTATTCGATAACTTGATTTTATTAATGAATATTATCTTGAATATTCATTCGAGGACTTATGACTCCTTTATATTATTTATTGAATATTACTTGGATATTCATTTGAGGATGTATGACTCCTTTATTTTATTTAATGAATATTATTTATAATATTCATTCGAGGGCTTATGACTCAGCTTATTTATTTATTGAATATTATTTCGAATATTCATTCGAGGGCTTATGACTCAGCTTATTTTATTTATTGAATATTATTTGAATATTCATTTGAGGATCTATGACTCCGATTATTTGCTGAGATATATTCTTTATTTTATTAAAGAATAAGGTGTCGATAATCAAACTCACTTTTGATTATTCAAATAAAGATAGTACTTTCGTATAGGTATATCTTTGGTTATTTAATATTCATTTCAAGTATAAGTTTTAAAACTTCTACTTCAATTATTTTTATAAAGATTATTCTTTATGGGAATATTATTTAAATAATAATATTCAGATATTTTCTAATATATTGGGACTGATTTACCTTGTTAAATCAGTATCACTCCAAACATTCTTAAAAATGTTTTGCGAGTCTTCAAAATGATTTTTAAAAGTTAGAGCGGATCCCAAAACTCATTTTTATATTTAAGATCCTCCTTTCGAAGGGGATTTAAATACTCGCTCAAAACCTGAGGGATCCGGCTCTGTGGTGTGTTTTATATTCGCAACAAGGTTGCTGTTTTGTTAAATGAATCGATTACTTACCCAACACTCGGGAAGTAAAATTCTTGGAACAAGTTAATCCATTAACAGGCATCGCCTGGGAAATATCGGTGAGTTCTCCTTTCCAACTAGATACGACTTCTTGGTGGAGCCGTATCAACAAGTTTCTACTTGGGGAAAGGGGGGACGAGCTTTACGTTTCAGAGTCATGGATTTTATCTGAACTAGGAGTGGCGTAAGTGGTCGAGTGGCGCCGGCCCAGCCTTATTATATTGGCCCAAATGGCCTGGAAGTTCCGCTAAGGCGGTCCATTCCTTAGGAGTTCAGTGTTCGGTTGACAAGTAAATCCGACAGGTTCTCCTCTACATGTAGAAAATGGTGGGGTTGTACTACTACGACTGATCATCGTAAGTGGTCTTCCTGGCGCGGCAAACTCCCGTAATGAGTTCATCATCCAATTGGATATTTCTGCAACACTACCCAGAGCACTTCGATAGAAAGGCTACGGCTGGGCGATTGTTGAGTGTTGGCAGGGTCAAGTTTTCAAAATGATGTTTGCATCAAATGAAGTATCTCGTAACTTCATTTTATTTTGATGATATTTTAAAGATTTAATCTATTCAAATCTGGTCTTGTAGTCTCATCTACGTGATGAACTTTTGAAACTAATTATAACTTGAACGGTGGTAGTTCAAGTAGTATTTGGAAAAGATATAAGTATATTGGAGTATCTTGTAACTTCATCTTTTAAACTTATATCTAGTAAATGATTATCTTATGTATGACAAAGATTTTCAGAAAAAAAACGTTGAGACAAGGTTAGATATATGAGATCACCTTGCAACAATATTTTTATACAGTTATAAACTGGAACTCTGTGTATATTATGTATGGAACAGGACTTCCAAGATTTTGAAAAGTATATATGTATATATACTGAATATTTTGCGACTTCATCGCATTAAGATATCAACTTGGTTCATTTCTTTTGACCAAGACTTTCATGAGTACTATGAGAAGGCTCATATACTATTAATCATTATACATATTATTTTGGTGGGCTTGCTGCTCACCCTTGCTTTCTTCTTTCATCACACAACAACAGATAGAAAAGATGAACAGAACCAAGCTCCCGATTCGCAAGCGATTAGGAGACGTTCCGCAGTTTTCTAGAAGCATTGATGCCGCCGTAGCTGAGGTAGGAACTACCAATAGGCTAGGCTTTCAACTTTTGATGTACCAGATTTATTTATATTTATGAATTGTAATAATGGCAAAGAAATGTAAATTTATTCAGAAAACCTTTTAAGGTGTATTGGCAGATAATTGTGGAATAAAATGACTTGTGGTTATTTTTGGATGTTCATCTCTGAGACTATAACGTGTGGTGTGTGTGTTTATTGTGGGGTCACAGTACAGAGTAGTTGAGTAATTATTAAGATTGGGTGTTATTAAGGGAAATGGAACTCGTGACGACCCGGATCCCCGACCCCGGATCTGGGGGTGTTACAATATGTTGTGAATCTGCGCAATAGATTTCAAAGGAAGTTGGGACGATCATTTGCCATTGATTGAGTTTTCCTACAATAACAGTTATCACGCGAGTATTGGCATGCCGCCTTATGAAATGTTGTATGGAAGAAAATGCAAATCCCCTACATATTGGGATGAGGTTGGAGAGCGCAAATTAATTGACCCAGAGATAGTCCAATAGATGAAAGAGAAAGTGGAAATGATTCGAAAAAGGGTAATTGCTGCTCAAGATCGACAAAAGAAGTACGCGAATCGAGAATGAAAGGATATGAAATTTGAGCCTGGAGACAAAGTGTTGTTAAATATATCTCCGTGGAAAGGTTTATCCAGATTCGGAAAGAAAGGGAAGTTGAGTCCTAGGTATATTAGACAATTCAAAAATATTACGACAAGTTGGAAAAGTGGCTTACGAATTAACGTTACCCCCGCAGATACAACATCTTCATAACGTGTTTCACGTTTCTCTTCTAAAGAAATATAATGCCGATGCAAGCCATGTGATCGAATTGGAACCAGTGTAAATACAACAAGATTTGTCTTATGTGGAATAACCAGTTCGAATATTAGATCGAAAGGAGATGACGCTCATAAATAAAGTTGTACCTCTAGTAAGAGTGTTGTGGAGAAATCCAATAGTGGAAGAGTCAACTTGGGAACTAAAGAGCGAAATGCAATAAAAGTATCCCCATCTATTTGCATAGACTAGATTCTGGGGATAAAATCCTTTTAAGGGGGTAGATTGTAACGACTGGGAATTTTGCGACGTAATTAAGAAAATAAAGTATGATTTTGTGGTGTAATTATAATTTATGTGACTTAATAAAGGGATTAAATGATTTTGTTGATTGTATTTTTTATAAATTAGTAACTGGGAACGTAAAATGACGCATTCCAGTTTGATTAGTCAGCTTAGGGGATAAACTGTGTTATCGGGCCGTCAGGAAGAACGGAACCCATATTAAAAGGGATTAAAGTGTTTAAATGTGATCTATGTGTTGTTATGTGAAATGGAAATGTTTAATTAAGTATTATATTCTAGTAACGTGTCAATTGGAATAAAGAATTGATTGAGAAGCGTAATTGAAACGCTTAGCGTCGGGTCGTCAAGCAGAACGCAACCCGATACGCAAAAAGGGGAATAATAATAAAAAGATAAATTTTGTGATCAAATATTAGTTGTGATGTGTGAATATATGTGTTTGATTTTCTGTATGCATGATTACGTGATCTGTTGATTTTTTTTAAGTGATTTAAGGGATTCATTTGATTTAAAATGAGGTTTATTGAACCTTTATATATTTTTATAAAATTATCCGAGTATGGTCAAGGTGTGGAATTTGTTTTGTCATCTTCAGAATAGTCCAAGAGACTATCTAAAAATGATAGCCGAATTTTTTTCGTGATCGGTGCATTTTAAAATGATTTTATGGAGTTAAAATGCTATTTTCAGCATAATCTTGTAAAATCCGTATTAAATCAACTGTTCGCTCAAAAATTATTTTTAAAATATGGATGAAAAGATAATTTCGAGATCTACATTTTAAAATTATTATTCTTTGCATCCCATCTTTTCCGAGAGGGTTGTTCATTAATCAAATTCATTTTTAGATTGGAATTAAAGAAAAGTAGTAAAAAGAAAATCCTAGAAGCTAGTGAGTAAAAGACTTTTATACCCTTGGCTATTCATTATATATAACCTCCCTCCTCTCCCCTTTTTTTCCTCACCCGGCTGACTCTCTTTCTCTCTCATCTCTCCCTCTCGGCTTTCTCTTCTCTCTCTCTCGGTATAATCTCTCTCTTTGTTTCTTCCATAACTTCCATTAAAATTCAATCTTGAACCAAGATTTGAGTTTCTTATACTCTAAAGAGGCAAGAACACACTTGCATGTGGGTGTGTGTGTTCGATGTGTGTAGGTTTACCGAAAACCTATCGGTTCTTGTCATCACCTTGTTTTAACCATGATTCCTTGCAAATGAATGATATCTAAGTTGTGCATGTTAGTTATTTTAAGAAATTGATGGAAAATTGGGGGTTTTGTGGTTGGACACCCTCGAATGAGGGCACCATTATGAAGCCACCGCCCACCGGTGATGAACTCCGGTGAACCGGTGGTAAGTGATGATGTTATAACTGAGCTATAGTATTCTTAAAACTTATTTCCGGTGTTTGTATGTGGTGATTTATTTAAAAACCGAATGGGATTTGTGGTTTCAAAAGTTATTGAGTTGATTTTTGTTGATTTAAATGGTTGTGGATGTGTGTTCTAGGAAAATGTTGAGAAGTTAGAATAGCTAATGGTTTAAGGATTTGGAATGATGATTGCATGTGATGATTTCCTAAAACCCGAATGGGTTCTTGATTTTGAGAGGATCAAATTGATTTTTAGTGATAAAAATGACTTGTTGATGTTTATCCTTAGAAATTATTGGATAATTAGAGTGATTGGTAGTTCAAATACTTAAATAAGTGCATTAATGTTATGATTCTTAAAAATTTTGAATATACTTGATTGTTCTTAAGGAATTAAGTTGATTTATGTGTTTAAATGGATTATATAGATGATTTCGATTTGGTTTTGAACGAACTGGCAAATGCATGTCAAGATATAGCTTTGCATGTAATTATTTAGGTTAAAGATGATTTAAAAGAATGAGTGATGGCTTGATCTCAAGTTTAAATGCAATTTTGGTGCTTGCATGTTATTGTTTGATTCTTGGATTATGTTTTGTGATTGTAGCCGAATGGATTATAGGTATAAAAGTTATTGATTTGATTCTAATACCTTGCCAAGTGATTACATGTAAGTTTCTAAGAGTTATGTGATTTATTTGTTTGTTTTGGTTCGACTTAAATGATATAATCGGAAAGATTGAGTCATCTTGATATGAGGTTATATAATTGATATGATAACTCGAGTATAGAGTTTGAATACAGGGATTATATGATATATGTCGTATTTGCGTCGCAATATGTGATTCGATGACTATTTGGTTAAAGTATACGAGTTTTGGTATAAATGTGCTGTGTGTTTATAATTGAGTATATATATATACTCTTTGGGTTTTTCGATAAAGGTTAATTGTTAAGCATTTTGGGAACGTCGAGTGAGAATCTAATTAGGGTTTGATTGTTGGATTGTAGATTCGGAGCGTGAAGGCATTCAGGCTAGGAAAGGGAAAAGTGTACTAGGTGGGAGTAGTTCAACCTTTGTGAAACAGGAAAGCGAATACAGGCAAGTAACTCTGCTTACTTGTGTAAATTGTTTATAGAGAGGATATTGTTCATGCCATGATAGAGTATTGAACTTTTATATCACTTGTGCACCTATTATTGATTCTTGAGATATCCAGTCCTTGTGAACCTGTTATTGATATGATTATTGTTCAAACCTTATAGAATCCCTTTTTTATTCATATCATGATCACCTATGTATACCTTGAATTCTTGTAAACCCTATAAGAACCTTTATTAACCCTTGCGTAATGATCCTTCATTCCTTTGTTTACCTTATTCTATGATGATCCTTGGAACTGTTTCGATTTCCTAACTTGTATACCTTGTGATCATTTGATCAAGATCCTTAGCATTGAACTTTGCTTACCTTTGATTCATTCACTTTCTTTGAATTCTTGAAATTGAACTTAAGAATGAGTTTCGACTTGAAAGAGTCTGAATGATTTCATTTTCTTGGTAATGTTAAAATGAACTTAGTAAAACCTTTCTTTTCCAACACAAGGTTTTCCAAATGAATTCCTGATGGATTGGATTGAGACATAAGAGACTAGTGGGACTAGTCCAGTCATATAAGAGGCTAGCGGGGCTAGTCCAATTTAGGGCTGAAATTATGCCATAGGTACCTTAAAGACCAGATGGAGGTCGGTACGGGCTGATCACCCGTACTATTATTATTATGAATTGAAAGTTAAAGTAGTCCAATCAAAGGTTCCATATCATTTAAAGAGAAATTGAATTCCTTAACCAGTAATTGATTCTTTGAACATGAAATGGCTTCTAATATTCTGAAAAGATAGTTGATTGTGATATTGAGTAGCATACAGTTTGCGAACCCTGATTCTTATTTTGATATTATTATCAATCATATAATTGATTCCCAGAGTTGAATATATTCTTACTTTTCACTTGAAAGATCCTTTGAGATCTTGTTAATGATTTGTGATGAATATCGGCTTTCACCCTATCATGGGCTTTGAAATCCTGAAATCTCAAATATTTTTTCATACCCCTTTCATAGCCCAAAGACAGAAATCTGCCACCTAGAGATGTGAAAGTAGAATGCCTTAAAAACCGTAATGAAATATTGTGGATATTGTATCATAGAATTGTCATATAGTTACTTGTTGAGTTTTATACTCATATGTTTTGCTTTGTTCTAACCATGGCAGTTAAGCAAGAGGATGGCCAGACTTAGGCGCACTGCTCGTAAGAGCGTACCTGGTGGTCCCTACCGTATTGTAGGCTTCCAGATGCCAGAGCAGGTAGTACAGATTATGTGTGAGCAAGCTCTTAGTCAGAAAGTTGTAAAGATAATGGGTTATCTATCGGTTCCAAGTTTGAATCGATTATGTAAATTTGGTTTTATTTTGGGTTGTAATTTATATATTATGGTTGGTTGTTGTAATCTTGTCTCAAACTTTATCCAATTTGATCCTGTTAGTAGTTAATCGGGGTTTATGCATATTTTATGATAGTTTATTATTGTGTGGGTCCTCATTTCCTAACCCTGAGATTGAGGGCGTCACAGTTCTACTCATCAATCATTTTCCTTCTTTTTTTATGTCTTGCTTTTATTCATCGATCACTTGCTTTCTTGTTCTACGCTTCAGTTCTATTTACTGATAACTGGATTTCTTTTCTATGCCTCTCTTACTCTGCTAGGCATCACAAGTATCTATCAATATTTGATCTCATATTATTTTAATCGTCACATAGACGTCATAAGCTTTTATCTACCCCTCGTTTTACCCAAATCCGATTTACAGATTGAAAGTTACAGCAAAGACCGTCAAACAATAACCGCATAGGCATATAACACATAATACAGATAACACGTAGCACATAGCACGCAAGATATTCGATTAAATTAATTTTTCAAAGAAGATTCGGGGTTAAAATGATCTTTCAGGTATTTAATACGAATTTTTGAATATTTTTCAGAGTTAAAATGGGTCTCCGAATCATTTTATAATAAAATAATAGGGTTTGAACACCCGAATCTGACCTTAAAATAATTTATAATAATTATCGAGCTTTGAAAATAATTTAAAAATAATATTTTAAAACTCGAAACTATTTTTCGGAATTTTTAAATCAAAAAAAATAATTACATCTAATTAAATAATCAATTAAAATTAATTAATAACTAATTAAATCAATTAATCAATTAATATTTAAATTAATTGACCAATTAAGTAATTAATTATTAACTAAAATTAATTAACTAAATAATTCAGATTTATTTTTGAATAACAAAAAGGAATTTTGAACTTAAAATAATAATTTTTAGAATTAAAAATGAATTTTAGAAATTAAATAATGGTTTTTGAATTATTTTAAAACAGGAATTTCAGAAACAGAATTTCAGCTTCAGTTTTGGGGAAGAACAGATCGAAACCGGGTTCGATTTCGGGTCAGCAATCGGGTCATCAAGAACATGAAGAACTCGCCGGAGAAAGTGCGGAATCCGGCGAGCTTTCAATTTTCCGACGACTTCGATTTACCCCAAAATCTGCCCAGTTCATGCCGTAATTGGTACCCAACAATTACAGTCACTACCAGGAGCAATAATATCACAAATAAACATTCAATCGTTCCGCTGTTGATCGATTCCGGCTAAAACTACCATAAACGCCGGCGACAACTTCAATTATCAGGCCAACCACCGATTCACTTGATTTATTAACCAAAATCCACGATTTTGGTATCAAAATAAAGCTCCAGTTACTTATAGTTGATTCATCAAACCCAAAACTGACAACAACCTTTAGGAAATTTAGAAAAATTAAAAATTAAAAACTCTTAAAACCAAGAACTCGGGTTTCATCAAATCTTAACAAAAATCAAGAAATTTATATATGAAACCAATCCTCGTGAACTCGGGAATGTTAATCAATCAACAAATCAACCAAACAATCACTCCAAATTAAAAACCGAATTTATATCTAAATAGCTAAAAACTGAAAAATACGAAATTGAAAAATAAATACACTTATTTGAAGACTTTGATATGGATACGATCGTCTTGTCGAGAGCTTCGATTTGAGTATTCATACGCCTTCATCGGATTCCAATAACGTCTTCTCGTTTGATTGCGAAGAACACGAAGAACACTGTTCGTTTCTCTGGATAATTATCTATTTTTACCGTATAATGATGTTTATCTGTACAAAAGACAAGACTGTATTGGCTATTTATATTTATGGAATATTGGTTCGTATTGGATCAATAAATTAGTTACTTAGCCGCTAAGTAACTACAAAAATGATCCGATTTGATACCCGTATTGAATAATTATCTAAACTGGGCTTCTTATAAAACACTTTATACAAAAATAATGTAATATTATCCCGTCTTTCGAGAATACGGGTTTTGTTGCTTTAGCAAAATGATTATTGTATCAAACTTTTTGCGCCGGGTCGCGCACGGGTCAAAGCGTAATCCGAATCGAAAAAGTTAAAATACTGAAAATGTCCGGAATTACCAGATTAGGTTAGGAAGGAGTTTTCGGAAGAGTTCCGAGTTGTAAAAATACAAAAACGGTTGAAGTTGGACGATTCCTGACTTTATGAAATGGTTTTGTAATTACTCAGAAAATATTTAATAAATTCATAAATCATTATAAAATCATAGAAGACTCCAAAAATTACCTGAAAATACCATAATTATCTATATTTTATTCTGGACATAATAAAATTAACATACCTATACTTTACCACATATAAACATCCAAATATCAATACCAATCATCAGATAATTCCCCAAAAAATCATATAATAATCACATAATAATTATTTATTGATAAAAATAATTACACGCTATGTCCCGGATATTACAGTTCATACCTTTATATCGCACTTTTCTGTGGGAATTGTGTCACTTGGATGCTGGTTATACAACCAAGGGTTTTAGCCTCGATCCTCTCTGTGTCAGGATCTACCTCCGGGAACTGGCTATGGGAATGTATAAAGAGTATCAATCTTATATATTGTAAATGCGACATGGGAATTGGTTAAAATCAATATCTTATAAGATTTCCTAACAACATATGTGTTCTTCCGACATTAAGTATATGTTAGGTCCCAATATGTTTGTAGAAGGGGGGGTTGAATACAAACTATACCGTATAATTGAATTTAATGCGGAATAAAAAAATGAAACAAAATTCAAGTTAAATAAAATTATTATTAACTTGAAAGGTGTTACAACAACGGTATCGTTTACAAGGGATTAATCTCAAATAAATTATCACAAATCTAGAATAAATTCGACATGAACTTTTTCTATTTTTACAATAAAAAAGATCAAATGCTAGAAGCAATTTGAGATTAAGTTCTAGGGATTTTGATCCGCTAGATAGTTACACAAGAACAAGAGAATGATTTCTAGTGGTTTAGATTTAACTTTAATTGCTAAAAATTAATGATCTGATTTGCAGCAGTTGAGAGATGAAATGATGTGTTTATGTCTTCTGTCGGCTGCTGCTGTTTTTGTTCTTGAGTAGTTGAAGTGTAATGAATGATCTGCTGCTCCTTGTCTTAAATAATTCAATCAACAGAACTGAATTGAACTGGCAAGACAATCTGAGAATTGGCATGACATTCGGTGAGACGATCATTTGAACTAGCAAGACAATTCCTTAGCTAATAGAACTATCAGTATGACAATCGATTGAACTAGCATGACTTTCGGTGAGACAATCACTTGAACTAGCAAGACAATTACATAGCTAATAGAACTTTCGGTATGACAATCTGATTGAACAAGCATGACTTTCGGTATGACAATCTAATTATCATACTAGTTCAATTGGTTGTCATGTTGAATTAATATTGAATATAAATTCAAAATCAATTCTAAAAATTCATAATATTAATTCAGAATTAATTAATCAATTAATTCAATTAATAAATAAATTAATCTTTGCAGATATAATTTATTTTCTTAATTATTTTATAACTTAATTAATTAATAGAGAATTAATACTACTCTTGAACAACAACCATTCTTCTGAAAATCACTGAAAATTATGAATCAATTCCACCACTTCAATGTTGACACTCGATGTACTGTCTGGTTCATGAGTGACTAACTTCCGTGATGTTTCTTCATGTCTTTACTTTGATAACTTGATTTTCTTCAGATTAAATCCTTGTAATTATTTGATACCCTGACAAGATCTCTGTCACTTGATTAAATCCACAATCTTGATTTATATCACTGAGGCTTGATCAATTTCTTGAACTTCTTCTAGTGAAGTAATTCCTCAAGTCTGTAGATGAACATTTTGTCGGAATCCTTTGACAGATGTTACTTTGTGAGATCTCTTTGACGATAGATCCATTATTTACTTGTTACATTCTTATTTGAGTTGAGTTAAATCCTCGAATAAACAAATAGGCTATGACATATGCCTTTCAATCTCCCCCTATTTGTTTTTTAGACAATAACAACAAATACCTAGAGGATAACTCAACTAACAAATAAGAAAAAGATGTAAACAGAAATGCAAAGTAAATAGCAGAAAAGTTTTGGATTATATTTAATATTTTCCAGATTCCAAAAGAAATTTACCAAGTAAATACAAGATAGATGTTCCTCTAGACTGAACATATCTTCAAGTAGTTTCATCTTCATTTCCTTGGTTCTTCAAATCTCTGCCAAATAATACTTCTCAGTCTTGAAGTAATTATCAGCAGCTTCTTTTGTACAACCACATTTCCTGTTGAGAAGCGCATATCTCTCTTGCTTCTCCCCCTTTTTCCTCCTCCCTGCTATTTCTCCCCCTTAGTTGAGGAATTCTCCAAACTATTACTTAAGCTTTTATCTCCCCCTTAGAGAAGGAATGTATGCCGTTGTCTGAAGGAGTTCTCATATTTCACTTGGTTGGAAAAGAAATAACAAGTCAGAGTCTAATCAACCATGTTCATCAATCTTCCCAACTCCTTATATCTCCTATTCAAATCCAATCTGTAAATGTTAGGTCCCTAAGAGTTAGGTTCCAATCATAAACAGATTCGAGACCCAGAGTATCAAGAACCATGTTTAGGGATTGGGAAATTGGATATGGTGTTTCTCTTTCTTCCTCACTATGAGTGTGTGATTCTGTTTAGTGTACCTCACATGTGTTTCACTCTTCTCTCCACTCGTGTTTACACTCATTCTCACAAGTGTATCACTCCTCTCATTGCTCTAAAATTCAGTTGTACCTGCAAGGAAAATCACCTTAGCCATTTTAAGGAGGTCACAGGTGGTGCAATGAGAGTTCGCAAATCCCCATCCTTATTAAACTCGTCAAATGAATCTGAGTCATAATCTACAAGTTGCTAGTTTCCCTTTTAGGGTTCCAGATTTGAACTCTGGAAAGGTAAACAATGATCCATCGAATTTAGCATAAAGATCAAAGTTCCCTTCTAATGTATGTGAAGACATTTCCTTGTGACTCATCAGGTAATATCTGAATCATTATCAACAAGTTGCCAATCTGCGCCTATGTCAGATCCACTATCCGCAGATGCATCCAGGGGATTTAAGCCTGGGGAGGTAGACACTGACCACTGACATATGGCTATTGGATCAGTATCCTCTCCTAACACCTGTAAAGGCAATTGGTCCATTAAAGAACCTTGAACAATCGAATCTGACCTTAAAATGGTCGAAACTCTTGTTTCTGTCAACTCCTCCTTTGTGTGTGTAACCTTTCCTTGTGCATTAAGAATTGTTTATGTTTGAGGTGGTGACACTACATCGGATACCCTGGCCGACTGGCAAATTTCAATATACGCACCCTGTTGAGAAGATGAATCTAGTAACTGTTTTTGTGCCTTTTCAGCCATTACATCTTTTTGAGAAGATGTATGGGGGCTAGCAGTTGTCTCGGTTTAAATACTACTCATCTTTGTAGGAGAAAGAGCTGCTGGGTTGACTTCAGAACCTTCCTTATGTGGTGCACTAAGGCACTATCTCCCTCACGCTCATTCATACTTCATTTTAGTGGTAAGAGAGTGTTGGTTGGTTCTGTTTCTGTGTTTGTCTTTGCAGTCTGGGATAGAAGTTGTGGGTTTTCAACCTCATGACTGTCAATGAAAGAAGGCCATTGGAGGCTGAACCCGTATCACAGAACATATGGCAATATAGAGATAAAATGTACTTAAGATCTATGATGAATGAAAATTATACATTTAATCTTTTGAGAGAAATGATGTACAATAGTGATTTCAAAATATTTTAATGAAATAAGAAATCACTAATGTAGAAAGAAGTTTGATTTTCTCCTAAAACTGTTCGAGTGCACAAGTCTGTTTTTATGCCTAAAAAGATAAATGATTTGATAAAACACAGACTGATGACCTAGCAATATTAAAAAGAGAAGGAAAGATTTTGTCTTTCGATATGAATGAGTTTTTGTTAAAGCATTGATCACTTAGGGTAAAGTCTAAGTAATTCTCATTCATGTCAAAAGCTCCATAATCTATCTTAATAAAATTATAATCAACAACATTGTTTATAGAAAAATAATATTAATAAGAATGACTATGCTGCTGATTTCAAATTGTAGTGAATCTTTCAGATATAGCAACCCATATAAATCCACTAGAACTTAAAATCTCACAATTATCTGCAACAAAATATTAACAATATATCATTGACTGATACTTGTCAAGTACTTTATATACCAATAATTAAGTTGCATCCTATTTAAAATATTAAAATAAGATATTAATGAATTAAATACCAATTATCTATCAAAAAGATATCAGCATTCAATTTCATATATCATACAATTGTTAACTCCTAACAACTGTAATATCTCAAACAATAGTCATTCCAGGAAAAAATAGGAACTGGAAAGACAATCAGATAGTCATACCGATTGTCTTGCCAATATAAAACTATACTGAGAATTAAATAAAAATAACTAAATACTAATAAAATCAAAATAAACTGGAATGACCTTCAGCAAGACAATTTCAATAGTCTTGCCGATTGTCATTGCAGTTATACATACTGAAAGAAAACAAAAAAAAACTTATATTAATATAGCAAAAATACAGAAAATATTTACAAATAAAATATTAAGAAATAACTATATTTTAGTCCAAAAATAGATTTCTTTTGAATTTTAGAAAATAAAATTCATAGAAAAATAGTTTTAGAGAAAATAAAATATTCTAAGATATTAAAATTGACAAGTTGGATAGATAAATAAGATAAGATGATAAAATTACATAGAATAAGCAAGAAATATGGTATAAATGATAAAATAAATTTTCGAATGAATTTTTCATTCATGAAAAATTCATTTATAAATTCATTCAAGAACATATCTCAGATATTAACTAATTTAATCACTAAAACTATTCAACATACCCAATTTCCAACTAATCTAGTAAATGTGGATTCATCAAGAGATTTAGCGAAAATATCTGCTATTTGTTCTTCTGTTGGAACAAAAAATAGTTCAACAGTACCATTCATGACATGCTCTCTAATAAAATGATACCTGATGTCGATGTGCTTGGTCCTCGTATGTTGCACAGGGTTGTTAGTGATGGCTATTGCACTTGTATTGTCATATAGAATAGGAATTTTGTTCAATACAAAGCCATAGTCCCGTAGCTGGTTCCTAATCCACAAGATTTGAGCATAGCAGCTTCAAGCAGCAATATATTCAGCCTCGGCCATTGAGTTGGAAACTGTTTGTTGTTTCATGTTGTACCATGAGACTAGCCTGCTACCTAGGAATTGACAGCTCCCTGAGGTGCTTTTCCTATCAACAACACTTCCTGCGTAATCTAAATCTGTATATCCAACAAAGTTAAAACCAGATTCTTTAGGGTACCAAATACCTAGATTTGGTGTTCCCTTAAGATATCTCAAGATTCATTTTACAATAACGAGATGAATATCTCTGGGATCCGCTTGGAACCTTGCACATAAGCATGTAGCATATATAATATCTGGTCTACTTACAGAAAGATAGAGTAATGAGCCAATCATACCTCTGTAGCTTGTAACATCTACCTTAATAGAGTTTTCACATTGTCCAAGCTTGACAGCTGTAGATGACGGAGTCCTTGCTAATGCAGAATCCTCTAGATTGTACTTTTTGAGGAGTTCCTTGAGATACTTGGATTGACAAATAAATATTCCATCTAACCTTTGATTTACTTGTAATCCGAGAAATAACTTCAGCTCTCCCATCATGCTCATTTCAAATTTGTTGTGCATTAACTTAGCAAATCTCTTACAGAGACTATCATTAGTAGACCCAAATATTATATCATCCACATAGACTTGGACTAATATAGTATCATTCTTATGCTTTTTAGAAAAGAGAGTTTTGTCTATGACACCTCTAGTAAAGCCATTTTCAATAAGAAATTCAGAAAGTGTGTCAAACCATTTTCTCGGAGATTGTTTGAGACCATAGATAGCCTTGAAAAGAAAGTAGACAAAATCTAAATGATCTGGATCTTCAAAACCAGGAGGTTGCTCTACATACACCTCTTTATCCAGCTTTCCATTCAGAAAGGCACTTTTGACATCCATTTGATAAACTTTAAAGTTCGAGAATGCTGCGAATGCCAGAAATATCCTGATGGCCTCAAGTCTAGCCACTGGAGCATAGGTTTCATCATAAACAATGCCTTTAGCTTGAGAATACCCTTTAGCTACCAATCTTGCTTTATTTCTTGTAACCACACCATCTTCATCTAGTTTATTCCTGAATACCCACCGGGTACCAACAGCTTTCTTGTGTGTAGGTCTAGGTACCAGTTTCCAGACTTGTTGATGTTCAAACTGATTGAGTTCATCTTGCATAGCAATCACCCAATCTGGATCAGTCAGTGCTTCCTCAATCTTCTTAGATTCCATCTCAGAAAGAAATCCTGAAAACAGACATTCATTTTGAGTAGCACGTCTAGTTCTGACTCCAACATCTGGATCACCAATAATCAACTCAAAAGGATGAGCTTTATTCCAGACAGCCTGTCTTGGAAGATTTGATCTTGATAATTCGCCTTGAAAGACATTGGGATGTTATGTCCTACTAGTTGATCCTTCAGCATCTCCCCCTGAGTTGTTGCTAGGTTGACTTGATGATTCTCCGTCAGTAGCAGTGGTATCTCCATTGTTGCCAATGTTTCCATCATCATTACCTTGAGTATCATCATAATTAACAGGTTCTTCACCAGCAGCAACCTCAAGTTCTTGATCATTATCTGATTCTGAATCTGACATATCATCAAACTTTAGTTTCTCAAAAGGATCTTCAGTTTGAATACTTGGGAGTTTAGTGTCATCAAATGTAACATTGATACTTTCAGTTACTCTGTGTTGATCAATAATATACACCCTGTATGATCTTCTTCCATAACCAACAAAAATACCCTCATATGCCTTTGCCTCGAACTTGCCATGACGATCATCTCCATCCTTGAGCACGAAGCATCTGGCACTAAATACATGAAAGTATTTGATAGAAGGTTTCTATTCATTCATAATCTCATAAGTAGTCTTCATGAAGTCCTTGTTTATTAGAGTTCGATTCTGAGTATAACATGCAATATTGACAGCTTCAGCCCAAAAGTACATTAGAAGACCTGATTCACTTAACATAGTTCTTGCAACTTCAATCAATGTACGATTCTTCCTTTCTACCACTCCATTCTGCTGAGGGGTTCTAGGAGCTGAATATTGTCTGGTAATCCCTTTGTCTATAAAGAATCCATTGAAAAGTGAATTCTTGAATTCTGTTCCATTATCTAACCTTATCGGTCTAACAGGGACATTAGAATCTAACTCGATCAATTTGATACGATCAATCATAGCTTGTGGAGTTTCATCCTTAGAGTGAAGGAACAAAACTCACGTATACTTGGAATAGTCATCAACTATCACAAGACAGTAACACTTCTTTGACATCGAAAGAACATTAACTGGTCCAAATAAATCCATATGCAATAACTGAAGAACACCAGTTATGGAGGATGTGTCAGTGCCTTCGTGACTTGCTTTCTTTGACTTTCCTTTCTGGCATGCCTCACACAGTCCTTCTGGGGAGAATTCCAGTTGAGGCAGACCTCTGACCAATTCTCTCTTGACAAGAGAATTCATTGTTTTGAAATTGAGATGGGAAAGTCTCTTGTGCTATAGCCAACTCTCATTTGACGATGCCTTTGCATAGAAACAATTGACTTCAGGACTGCTTCCAGAGTTCATGTCAGCTACGAACAGATTTCCTTTCCAGATTCCCATCAAAGAGGGTTTTTCACTTTTCTTATGCAGGATCTGACACTTCAGTTTGTCGAATAAAACATAGTAGCCCTTGTCACAGAACTGACTGATACCAAGCAGATTGTGTTTAAGTCCTTGCACAATATACATATTTTCAATAATAACATTTCTATCTTGCAAACAGCCATATCTCTCAGTTAAACCTTTGTTGTTATCTCCAAAGGTAACCACGGGGCCAGCTTTCTCAACCACATTTGATAGTAGGGCTCTATCTCCGGTCATATGTCTTGACGATCCGCTGTCAAGAATCCACACTACCGGTTCCACATGTTTAATGCCCTGCAATACAAATGGATTAGACCTTCTTCGGAACCTAAACTTGGTTGGGTCCAGCATACATGTAGAATTGGCCTTTATCAGGCAAAACAACATTCTTAACTTTTATGTTCTCAACTTTCTTAACTACTGGACATTTGACCTTGTAAACAGCCTTAACAAATTTCTGTTTAGGCTTAGACACAAATGTCTCCTTTCTAGCCTTAGGAGGACTAGCAGTCTTAGACCTATCATGCCTCTTATTATTCACATGCTGACGAGGAGTAGTCTTATCACTAGAAACATGCTTACCATTAAAATAAGCATACATCAAATTAAAAGCACAAGACATACAATTAGGAACACCACATACTTTATGAGAGGGATTAACAATAGGCAAATTATGCATGGTAGACATGGCATTTTTGTTATCCAACTCATGTGTGTCTGAGTTAGTCTCAGTTGCTTTCACAACTTTGACTGGAGAACTTTCGTCATACTTGGCTTGGAAACAACCTTCTCATTAGCAAGATCTTCAGCATGTATTTCTTCTTAAATAATAAAGGAGGTCTCATCAAATGGTTCAGTAATTGATTCTTTATAGAGGGGTTTATCAACACCCTTAAGCACATGTGGCATTTCCCTATCTTTAGCACAGACATGAGGAGGGGAGTTTATGCCTAATTCTCCAAAAGCACCATTATAATCAAAACCTATTCCAGATGTTTGATTAACAACTTGCTTATTGTAGAACTCTTTAGCCTTCGAACAAGAATTAGAGTAAGCTTTAACCTTAGTCTCAAGATCGGTGATCTTTTCTTTGTTAAAGCTTCCAACTCATAGGTTTTTAACACACAATAGAGCCTTTCCAAAGAAATCTCACTCAGATCTCTCGATTCTCTTATGAAAGTGATTCTATGTTCAAGATGAGTTGGCAGTGTTGAAAGGAGCTTTTTGTTGACCTCCCTGATTGAATAATATTTTCCATTTATGTTCAGGTTGTTGATCAATTCATTGTACCTCTCGAACACTTCAGTAATTCCTTCTCCTGGATTGGATTTAAAATGTTCATACTCAGAGGTTAGGATCTCTAACTTGTTCTCCTTAACTTCCTCTATGCCTTCATTAATCACCTCAATAGTTTCCCAGATGTGTTGGGAATTTTTACAGTTCATCACATGTCTGTTCATCAAGGGATCAAGGGAATCAACTAAAATTAATTGAAGGCTCCAAAGAGGCTTCTTCCTTTTCAGCAGGAGTAAACTCCTCAGGATCTTTTGCATAGGTTCTAGCTTTGGTAATTACAACATTATCTTCTGTGACCTCTGGTTCAATAACCATCGGAATTTTTGTACCCTTCTTTAACACGTCCAGATAGTTGGGATTTGCAACTTGTAAGAACAAGAGCATCTTCTTCTTCCATATAATATAATTTTCTTTATCGAATAGTGGAATTTTAACGGTTCCAACTTTTTATGAAGTCATTATGAATTTTTGAAGAAATAAAAATTGAAGGAGTTGAAAAATCACAAAAGTCTAGGATCTTGATTTGTTCGTTAATCAGAAGGCTCTGATACCAATTGTTAGGTCCCAATATATTTGTAGAAGGGGGTTGAATACAAACTATACGGTTTAATTAAATTTAATGCGGCATAAAAAAATGAAAGAAAATTCAAGTTAAATAAAACTATTATTAAACTTGAAAGATGTTACAAGTTTAACTTCATCATGCCATGGTCATGGCTAACGCGAACTTCTCAATACTAGAGTTATTCACATAAAATTTCACCGTCCTAGCATGTGGGTTGCTAAACCTCCATGTCTTTTCTCACAGGGGCAAGTCTGAATTACATAATTGAGTTTTCAATGTATAAATTTAGTACTTCTTCTGTGTTGGATTTTAATCGTAGCGGAGGCATGGCAAAACACTTTTACACATATAAAATCCAAATAAAAGCATACAGATCATGAATAAAAATTCGAGGGATCGAATCTAATCTTTAAAATAATTCGGAGACAACGATCAGAGATCCTTAGCAGTTGCTCCTCAAGTGTGAAGCACTCCACCGGTATCCACCAAGAAAACGATGTTAAGGAGGAGGAAGGAGGTGGAGAGAATTGGGTTTTCCAAACTTTTTGGGTTTTTGGGTTCTCGGGTTAGAATAAAAATAGGGTTTATAATAGTGTATTTATAGGCAAAATTTTCGGTTGAAATTTTCCCATAAATAATATTATTATTATCCCATTTATTATTCTCATTAATAATTAAAACACCTTTTAATTATTAATCCTTTTTCTAAACACTTTAGAAATAATTCTCTCTCTTGATTTAATTTCTAAAAATTAAATCCTTAATTAATAATATTAAGAACTTTTCTTAATTAATTTATAATCAATTAAATCTCATTTAATCAATTATTAAATTTTCCAATTAATTATTTATTTCATAAATAAATAATTATCAGCCATTATTAATTAATTCCTCCACCATTAAATCATTCTCTTTTTATGGTGTGACCCTGTAGGTTCAATATTAAGCCGGTAGTAGAAATAAATAATAATAAAACTATTTTATCATTATTTATATAAATTCTCTAATTTATTTAATATGATTAATTAATTAATTACATTTATTCTATATCGTGAGGGATACTTCTCAGCATATCGCGACTATCCGGATAATATGAATTCACTGCTTAGAATACCAAGAACCTAATCAGTGAATAGTTACCGTACAATAAACTCCTTCTACCCTACAATGTCCCAATTAAATACAATGCATGGATCTCGTGTCAAGCCTATCTAATTCAATCACTTGTTTACCATTTACTATGCGTAGTTCTATGCAAATTAGAAACTCCTTTCTAATTTCATTTACTCTGGCCAGAGATTCCTGAACTAGCATAAGTGGATCAGCCTTGAACATTCGCTTCCTTCACTGGAAGGGGTAGATCCTTTATTGATCATACACTATCTTCGTGTACAAATTCCTATACCCAGTAGAGCCCTAATAATTGTCCCTGGAGACTAAGAACTAAACCAAAGCATAGTTCAGTGTACACAAGATGACTATGATGACCTCAAGTCTAAGGATACTTGTACAACTATCACTATGTGAACAACTACTGACACGTGAGTGAACTCCATCAGTTGTTCAGCTGTGCGAGTCATATTCAGTGAACTTATTCCATAATAAGCACCTACATACTAGCTATAGTGTCACCACACAAATGTCTATGAGAACAGACATCCTTCATAATGAAGCAAGCATAGTATGTACCGATCTTTGCGGATTATTAATTACCAGTTAGTAATCCTATGACCAGGAACTATTTAAGTTTAGAGTTATCATCTTTTTAGGTCTCACTATTATGATCTCATCATAATCCATAAAAAGCTTTACTCTAAACTATGGTATATCTTATTTAAACACTTAAATAGATAGAGCCCGTAATAAAAATAAAACAAGTCTTTTATTAAAATCAATGAAATCAAAATAGATTACATAAAGAGTTATTCCTAAATCCTAATACATGATTGGACTTAGGACATATTCCTTTCAATCTCCCACTTGTACTAAAGCCAATCACTCTGGTATCTAATACCCATCTTGTCTTTATGACGATCAAAGTGACTTTCATAAAGTAGCTTTGTGAGTGGGTCTGCTATGTTGTTATGTGTGTCAACTCTAATTCATTACAATAAAAGAAATGTTACCGCGCTCTCACTAACCCTTTTGTAGACGCATGGTTCATCTGCGTTTTTGATAAAATCAAACTCTTTGATTGTCTCATTAAAACGGATATTCCATCTACGAGAAGCTTGCTTTAAACCACATATGGTTCGCAGCAGCTTACACACTAGGTTTTCATTTCTCTTGGAAAGAAAACCATCTGGCTAATTGCCAGATCTCATAGTCATAGTAAGCAGCAATCACAAGCAAAATCCGAACTAATTTTAACAGGGCTACAGGTAAAAGGTTTCATCAAAGTCAATCCATTGCCTTTGTTTGAATCCTTTTTCCACAAGCCTGGCCTTATAGGTCTCCACCTGGCCATCTGCTATAATCTATCTTTTGTATACCGTATACATAGATTCCATTCTGGATTTCATGGCACTATGCCATTTCTCTGAGTCAACACTACTCATAGCCTCATTATAGGTCACAGGGTAGTCATCATCAATGATCGACAACTCATTGTCATTCTTAATGACAAGGCCATATTACCTCTCAGGTTGGCGAGACACTCTCCCTGTTCTATGAATGGGCTATTCCACAAAAGGTTGTTCAGTCAGAACAGGTGTTTCCACTTGATCCGTAGTAGTTTGTGCTTCTTGAACTTCATCAAGTTCAATTTTTCTCCCACTGTTTCCTTCAAGGATAAACTCCTCTTCCAAGAAGGTAGCATGTCTGGAGACAAACACCCGATGATTGGTGTAAAAGTAATACCCTAAAGTCTCTTTAGGATATCCCACAAAACTACATTTTACGGATCGATATTCCAGCTTATCTGGGTCAACTTACTTGACATAAGCTGGACATCCCTAAATCTTAACGTGTTTAAGACTCGGTTTCCTTTCTTTCCATATCTCATACGGAGTTTGAGGAACATATTTGGAAGGCACCTTATTCAGTAAATATGCTGAGGTTTCCAATGCATAACCCCATAGGAATACTGGAAGATTTGCATAGCTCATCATGGACCGAACTATGTCTAACAAAGTTCGATTTCTCCTTTCAGATACCAATCTGGAGGCGTCCACTGAGAGACTATACAATTTACTTTGAGATAATCTAGAAACACTCCATTCAAGTATTCACCACCTCGATCTAATCGAAGAATTATAATACTATGTTTGGTTTGTTTCTCCACTTCATACTTATACTCTTTGAACTTTTCAAAGGCTTCAGACTTGTGTTTCATCAAACACATATCTGAATCTAGATCTATCATCTATGAAAGTAATGCAGTATCAAAATCCACCCATGGCTTGCTTAGACATTGGTCCACATACATCTGTGTGTACCATTCCTAGCAAATTTGCAGTCCTCTCTCCATGTCTACTAAATGGAGACTGCAGTGCCACTATGAAGTGAGATTTTCATCATCCCTTTTCTTTTATTAGTTTGTTCAATCTGAAGTAAATCATGTCACATTTATATAGACCATTATTTAAAGCACCACGTTCATAAAGAATATTATCTCTAAGAATAGAACATTCATTATTCTCAATAATAAATGAAAATTTATCCAAGTCTAACATGGGAATAATATTCCTCACAATCGAGGGAACAAAATAACAATTATTTCAAACAATAGTCTTGCCTGTAGGCCTATGTAAATGAAATGATTCTACATCTACAGCAGCAACTCTTGCTCCATTTCCCATCAGTAGAATCACCTCCTCTTCCTCAAGAGTCCTACTTCTCCTTGGTCCCTGCAACAAATTGCAGATTTGAGAACCACAGGCGGTATCTAATACCCAAGTAGAAATTTGATTTAATGACATATTCACTTCTATCATGAACATACCTGAATCGGAAGTGGTAGTCTCACTACCCTTCTTCTTCTTCAATTCTGCAAGGTAAACCTTGCAGTTCCTCTTCCGGTGCCCCCACCTTGTTACAGTGAAAGCAAACAACTTTGCTCTTGGGGTCTTCAGCTTTTGGTGGAACCGGCATTTTCTCACCTACTTTCTTCTTCTTGGAAGAGTTCCTCTTCCTTTTCTTAGGATTGGAACCTTCACCAATTAGAAGAACAGAACTCTTCTTAGGGGGAAAATTCGATTCCGCAGTCTTCAACATGTTGTGGAGTTCAGGCAGGCTGACATCCAACTTATTCATATGAAAGTTCACAACAAACTGCGAGAACGAACTCGGAAGCGATTGCAAGACCAAGTCTTGGCTCAGCTCCCCATCCATGGCAAAACCAAGTTGTCCAAGACGTTCAATCAAATTGATCATCTTAATTACATGGTCATTCACAGATGATCCCTCAGACATCCTACAACCGAACAACTCATTCGATATCTCATATCGAGCTGTCCTCCCCGCCACATCATACAACTCTTATAGATGCATGAGGATAGTGCGAGCATCCATATTCTCATGTTGCTTCTGTAGCTCAATGTTCATGGAAGCTAGCATGATGCATTGAGCAACATTTGCATCATCTATCCACTTACGATACACAACATGTTCATCATTATGTGCATCACTAGCAGATTCAGTAGGCTTAGGTGAGTCAATCACGTATTCCAGTTTCTCAATCCTGAGAACAATTCTCAAGTTTCGAAGCCAGTCAGCATAATTAGGACCAGTCAATTTGTGAGCATCCAGTATGCTCCTGAGTGATAGTGCAGAAGACATAACGTACAAAGTAAATCTGTAAATGATAAACAGATAACAACACTTAGCAAATATTCAATTTCATTTTAAAACACTATATGAATCGGGTCTTTATTCATAAGTGGCTCCCACTAGTTTACCTAATTTATTCAACCCCCTACGTGAAAAATTAAGCATTCATAATGCTAGTGGGAATAGGGATCCTACATTCCTTTACACAACCTCGGTTGTGGCATGAAACGCCATGTAATGTTCAATAGGCAGACAACTCTTGTCAATTATATCTAATGTTATTCCCTAATCAAACTTTAGCCTCTTGAATAATTGAGTCACGGCTGTGGCACGATAAACTCAATATTCTAAGTCAAGTCTAACCCAACATTCCGTACAATTGAATCAGTCCCCAAAGGCCCACGGCTATGGCACGTAACGACCTTTAGATTCTTATTCAATGTACACATCTCTATGTAATAGACAAGTATTTCTTATTTCGAAATCAAAGCCCTCGGCTGTGGCACGAAACGACAATGATTTAAAAATAAGAACTACTTTCTATCATGTTGGAAGGCTATGACCGACACAAGCCCGTTGTGTCATTGGCCAATTACTACTTGATATTATTTAATTTTAGAGGGATTATATTACGTTACAATCATAATCATATTATAAAGAGATTCTTCCTTTTAAATTAAATATTTCATATCAATAATCAATAATCAGATGATTCCCAGATCGGGTGGAGCATTGTCAAGAGGCGTCACTTAATAACCTTTTCTTATAGATAGAAATCTGTTGTTGACAGAATCATCCTTTCTCTCATATCGAAAATTCATATTCAATTACGTGTTTCATAAACACAAGAATCTCATGATTGTATTCATAATATTATTCTTAAGGTTATGAAACAATTTCACTATACTAGGTTGTCTAACAAACGCCTTATGTTCATTTAAGTTCACCTAAATCTATCATCGCATGATAAACTAAGCATATATCACATATATCAACATGAATAAACATCAAGGTAGGCATGTTATATCATCTAGCACATTAGTCTAAGCATTATACATCTCTATGTATCACATGAAGCATTTAAAATCAATTAAAAACAGTCAAAAACAGCTTTAAAACACTTCATGGAAATATAAACAGTTCAAAACTTTTATATAAACTAAAATTGATCACTCCATTAGATCCGTCTCGGAAAAAAGAATCCAACGGTATATTGCACGCCTAAAATGGAGTTACGAAACTCCCAGAAAATCAATTTAAAATTAACAGACGGGCTGTAACGCATTACAGGAACGCGTTACAAGCCCTGTAACGCATTCCGGTGATGCGTTACAACCCTTTTAACCAATTAAAAGGTGTAACGCATTCCGTGAATGCGCCACAGGTGTGTAACGCATTCCCGAAATGTGTGACACCCCTTTTTTTTATTTTATTTTTATACAGCAGCCGCCGTCTTTTGCTTCTCGAACTCCGTGCGTGTCAGACTTCTCTGTCTTCTTCGATTGTTTTTCTCCGTGCAGCACAGAAACAATAGCAGACAAAGTACAGATGCAGATATATATACATGCTTTCAATTTATATATATATATATGATTTATTTAATTATGAATTTAATTACAACAACTTCAAAAATTCATAATAAATAATCTATACATCATAAAATTATGAAAAAAATATCCAGACGATCTACAACACTTGTAGAACCCAGATCAACATTCAAAAATATTCTGAGAAACGATTTCTCATCAGAAAAAATTAATCCATGATATAACTTGTAAAAATCATAATTAATTCATACAAGAACATAAAATTCTGAAATTTTTTACCACAGATCTATATGCATACAACCTATGCTCTGATACCATTGTTGGATTTTAATCGTAGCGGAGGCATGGCAAAACACTTTTACACCTATAAAATCTAAATAAAAGCATACAGATCATGAATAAAAATTCGAGGGATCGAATCTAACCTTTAAAATAATTCGGAGACAACGATCAGAGATCCTTAGCAGTTGCTCCTCAAGTGTGAAGCACTCCACCGGTATCCACCAAGAAAACGATGTTAAGGAGGAGGAAGGAGGTGGAGAGAATTGGGTTTTCCAAACTTTTTGGGTTTTTGGGTTCTCGGGTTAGAATAAAAATAGGGTTTATAATAGTGTATTTATAAGCAAAATTTTTAGCTGAAATTTTCCCATAAATAATATTATTATTATCCCATTTATTATTCTCATTAATAATTAAAACACCTTTTAATTATTAATCCTTTTTCTAAACACTTTAGAAATAATTCTCTCTCTTGATTTAATTTCCAAAAATTAAATCCTTAATTAATAATATTAAGAACTTTTCTTAATTAATTTATAATCAATTAAATCTCATTTAATCAATTATTAAATTTTCCAATTAATTATTTATTTCATAAATAAATAATTATCAGCCATTATTAATTAATTCCTCCACCATTAAATCATTCTCTTTTTATGGTGTGACCCTGTAGGTTCAATATTAAGCCGGTAGTAGAAATAAATAATAATAAAACTATTTTATCATAATTTATATAAATTCTCTAATTTATTAAATATGATTAATTAATTAATCACATTTATTCTACATCGTGAGGGATACTTCTCAGCATATCGCGACTATCCGGATAATATGAATTCACTGCTTAGAATACCAAGAACCTATTCAGTGAATAGTTACCGTACAATAAACTCCTTCCACCCTACAATGTCCCGATTAAATACAAGGCATGGATCTCGTGTCAAGCCTATCTAATTCAATCACTTGCTTACCATTTACTATGCGTAGTTCTATGCAAATTAGAAACTCCTTTCTAAATTCATTTACTCTGGCCAGAGATTCCTGAACTAGCATAAGTGGATCAGCCTTGAACATTCGCTTCCTTCACTGGAAGGGGTAGATCCTTTATTGATCATACACTGTCTTCGTGTACAAATTCCTATACCCAGTAGAGCCCTAATAATTGTCCCTGGAGACTAAGAACTAAACCAAAGCATAGTTCAGTGTACACAAGATGACTATGATGACCTCAAGTCTAAGGATACTTGTACAACTATCACTATGTGAACAACTGCTGACACGTGAGTGAACTCCATCAGTTGTTCAGCTGTGCGAGTCATGTTCAGTGAACTTATTCCATAATAAGCACCTACATACTAGCTATAGTGTCACCACACAAATGTCTATGAGAACAGACATCCTTCATAATGAAGCAAGCATAGTATGTACCGATCTTTGCAGATTATTAATTACCAGTTAGTAATCCTATGACCAGGAACTATTTAAGTTTAGAGTTATCATCTTTTTAGGTCTCACTATTATGATCTCATCATAATCCATAAAAAGCTTTACTCTAAACTATGTTATATCTTATTTAAACACTTAAATAGATAGAGCCTGTAATAAAAACAAAACAAGTCTTTTATTAAAATCAATGAAATCAAAACAGATTACATAAAGAGTTATTCCTAAATCTTATTACATGATTGGACTTAGGACATATTCCTTTCATTCCGGTGTTCCGATTTTCTGCTTCTTCAATTTCTCAAAGATTACATGGTTTTCATCAATCCATAAAGGGTCCTTTACTTTCTTCAATATTGTGAAGAAGGGCAAATACCTGTCACTGGATTCGGAGATGAACCTCTCCTAAATCGCACTCTTTAGTTTCTCTATTTTCTTAATGAAAGACGAGGGTTCCATAACCAGGAATCTTATCAACATTGGCCTTGATTCCCCAATCAGAAATGTGGTCCAAAAATTTACGGATCCTACCTCGAAGGCACACGTTGTACGATTTAACATCATCTTGTGGTGCATCAGCACTTCAAATACCTCTCGAATATGCTTCATGCATTCTGTCTTGTCTAGGCTCTTAATTCTATTACAACGTAGACTCTAATGGTCTTTTAATAGATATGCTCAAAAAAAATTACTTTCTAATCTTTGGTAGGTGGCATCTATTTTTTTAAAAATAAAAGTAGCAAAAAGATACATAATATTACAAAGTTAGTGAGGAGTGGTACCTTAGAAATGTCATCCTTATAATTATCTTACTATTTTGTGGTTTCTCGCCTGCCAAGGGCAAAAATTCCTCTTCATTTTCCTCATTGTACTCCAGTTACAAGTGGATAAGAATCATATCTACTGTTGAATTTCCTCATTGCTCATCAAACTTTCAAAATTCCATGTCTTCTTTTGGGAGGACCTGCCCCCACTCAATCGGGCCTTTAATTATGGCAACATATCATAAAAGGCAAGTCGGGAATTTTATATCATAGTGTGATGATCATCGGGTCTTCATGGGGGAATTTTAACCTTTTCGAACCAGAATCATCAAAGTTACTGAAAATTTCCATTTGTTAGATATATTTGAGATGTCATGTCTAATATGATTTGTGTTTAGTTTTCAGAACTTAACAACATGATAAATCAGGACTTACTGGAAATCAGAACTTACTGAAGTCAGAACTTAATATCAGAACTTAAGTTATCAGAAGATAAATATCAGAAGATAAAATATCAGAACTTAAGTGCGGGAAGACTTTCAGATAAGGACTGAAGCTGATTTACAGGAAAGATGATCTGGACTAAAATAAGAAGATATGCATAGAAAGAGTTAGAAGACAAGAAGACTTGTATAAGATATCTGATTGATATATTTTAGGAGACAGAATTATATTCCATATCAATTAGAAGTTATCTTGTAACTGTGTACTATATAAACACAACTTAGGTTTACACTATACGTGTTATCATTATCGAGATGCATTATTCATTGTATCCTAGCAGCTCTTAGTGATATTTGTTCATCACTGAGAGAGAAAAGTTCCATTGTAACAGAGTTTCTTATATTGAATATATCTGTTTACTGTTACTTGTGTTCAAAATCAATTTGATTGTGAAAACACTGTATTCAACCCCCTTTTACAGTGTTGTGTGACCTAACAAGTGGTATCAGAGCCCTTCTGTTAACACACATACAGTAAAGATCCAAACAATCAATCATGTCTGAAGAAGCACAAACTCCAACCAAGCCCACCAAAACTCAAAAAACTCAGAACACTCAGACCCATAGTAGATATGAGACTATGAGGGTTCCCATACTGAGACCATCTGAGTATCCCATATGGAAAGTGAAGGTGGCTATGTTTCTGGAAGCTACAGATCCATAATACCTTGAAAGAATTAAGGAAGGACCACATAAGCCTACCAAGCTCTCTGTTGCAGTTGCTGATCAACCTGCAAAGGTGATACCAAAGGAGAAAAGTGAATACATAACTGAAGACATCAAATCTATTGCTAAGGATGCAAGGGTAAGGCATCTGCTGTATAGTGCAATTGACAATGTGATGTCAAATAGGGTAATTGGATGCAAGACTGCAAAGGAGATATGGGATGCCTTGGAGACAAGATGTCAGGGAACTGATGCAATCAAGAAGAACAAGAGGACTATACTCACTCAAGAGTATGAGCACTTTGACTCAAAATCTGATGAGTCATTAACTGATCTATATGACAGGTTTGTCAAACTTTTGAATGATCTGTCACTGGTGGACAAGGAATATGATCTTGAAGATTTAAATCTGAAATTCCTTTTAGCTCTTCCTGAAAATTGGGATTTGAAGTCAACTACCATGAGGGACAACTATGACCTTACTGAGACTACTCTTGATGAAATCTATGGTATGCTCAAGACTCGTGAACTTGAGATGGATCAAAGGAGCAAGAGGCATGGGAGAAAGTCAAGGACAGTTGCTCTTAATGCTAAGGAGGAATCCCCTAAAGTGGCTGTCTCAAAGAAAGGCAAAGGAATGGCTCTCGTCATAAAGTCTGATTCAGAATCATCAAGTTCTGATGATGATGATTCAGAAACTGAAAGTTTACCTGAAGTAGATGTTGATGCAGAGATGATGCAGCTGTGTACTCTTATGGTGAAGGGTATCACAAAGATTGCCTACAGGAAATTCAGAAAAGGCAAGAAGTTTTCCATGAAAGGTGGAAGTTCTGATAAGAAGAGTTTCAGAAAGTCTGAAGGCAAAGGAGGAAAGTCTGACAGAGGAGACTACTAAAATGTCAAATGCTACAATTATGGTGAGAAATGCCACATATCTCCTGACTGCAAGAAAGGAAAAGATGACAAAGGCAAGGCACTTGTCACAAAGAAGAAAAGCTGGACAGACATTCAGATTCTGAAGATGAGGTAAACTATGCCTTAATGGCAAATGCTGATAGCAGTTCTGATGCTGCTGAATTAAAGGTACCTCAAACAACTTATGCTTTTCATACTGATGATATGACTGAGTTGAGATTATATCTTAAAACCATGTTCATTAGTTATAGAGATCAGACTTTAAAATGTGAAAGATTAACTTCTGAAAATCTTGCTTTTGAGAAAAGGAATGACTATTTAGAAAAGGAGTTAGTTAAATTCCATCAACTCAGAAAGAAAGAGATGATGCTTTTTATATTAGAGATGAAGTGCTAAAATTGAATGAATCTCTAAAAACTGAGTTAGAAAAGGAAAGAGAGATTATCAGGACTTGGAGTAACTCTGGCAGAGCAACTCAGGATAGTAGTGGAAACTAGAAAGAGGGCTTAGGTTATGGAGATGATAAAAGTGAAAAAAGAACTGTGAAAATTGAGCCAATTGTTGTTAAACAGACTACTAAGCCAAAGGTAAATCCTGTTAAGTTTGTAGCAAAAACTGTAAAGTCTGATTCTGAAAAGATGAAAGATACTGAGACAGAAGTAAAAGAAAAGTCAACTTCTGACAAATTAAAATGGGATAAACCAGCTGAAGTTAACATAGGCTTAATGACTAAGAAGCAGCTTAAGCATAAGCTGAAAGAGATTAGAAATGTCAACAAGGTTAAGGCAACTAGGAAAAATAGGAATGGAAAGGAAGGAGTGAATAAAAGCAATAATTATATGCATGTTCCTAATGCTCCTAGAAAGAAATGTTATAACTGTGGAAACTCTAACCATCTTGCTTCTTTTTGCAGGAAAAATAAAGATATAAACTCTTTACCTCCTAGATCAGGACTTAAGAGTCAGTCTGTTAGGTTTAATCCATAAAATCCTTGTTTTCATTGTGGTAGTGTATGGCATTCCATTTATACTTGTAAGGAATATCATAGTTTGTACTATGATTATTATCAAATAAAACCTTCTTTAAAGAAAGTTACTGTAATTCCTTCTAGTGTAAAGTCTGATGCAAAGTCTGATATAAAGTCTGATAAACAACATGTTAGCATAAACTCTGATATTAAATCCGCTGCAAATGCTAACAAACTTAAAAAGGCCAAAGGATCCAAGCAAGTCTGGGTCCTTAAAACTAACCATTAGTGGTCTTTGTGATTGCAGGGCAACAGGAAAAACATCCTAGTTTTGGACAGTGGATGTTCAGGACATATGACTGGAAATAAAGCCCTTCTATTAGACTTTGTGGAGAAAGCTGATCCAAGAGTTTCTTATGGAGATGGCAACATGGGAAAAACTCTGGGATATGGCAATATCAATCTTGGGAATGTCATCATTGAATCAATAGCTCTTGTCTCAGGACTTAAACACAATCTGCTAAGTGTGAGTCAAATCTGTGACAGAGGTTATCATGTGGATTTCTTTGAAGATCACTGTGAAGTTGTAAGCAAGTCTAAAGGCAACGTGGTTCTAAAAGGATACAGGCATGGTAACATATATGAAGCCAGGCTTTCAACAAGTTCTGATGGTTCCACAATCTGTCTATTAAGCAGGGCATCAATTGAAGAAAGCTGGGATTGGCACAAGAAACTCTCTCATTTAAATTTCAACAATATAAATGAGCTTGTAAAGAAAGATCTTGTGAGAGGACTGCCAAAATCAGTATTTGCTCCTGATGGCCTTTGTGATTCATATCAAAAGGCAAAACAATGAAAATCTTCATTCAAGAGCAAAACTGAATCTTCAATTCTTGAGCCTTATCACCTACTGCATGTTGATCTATTTGGTCCAGTAAATGTCATGTTTATTACAAAGAAGAAATATGTTATGGTTATAGTGGATGAGTTCACAAGATACACTTGGGTGTATTTCTTGCACAAGAAGAGTGAAACTGCATCTACTTTAATTGATCATGTCAGACAGCTGGATA
Organism: Apium graveolens; assembly: GCF_009905375.1. Lineage (NCBI taxonomy): Eukaryota > Viridiplantae > Streptophyta > Magnoliopsida > Apiales > Apiaceae > Apium > Apium graveolens. The sequence continues at coordinate 296,494,371 of NC_133649.1, forward strand.
AATTGGTCAAAGACTCTGTAAAACTTATAAGAAGTGATAATGCAACTGTGTACAAGAATTCGATCATGAAAGAGTTCTGGAAAGAGCATGGAATTAAACAGCAATTTTCTGCACCTGGAACACTACAGCAAAATGGAGTTGTAGAAAGAAAGAACAGGACTCTTATTGAAGCTGCATGAACTATGCTTGATGAAGCAAAGCTACCAACCTATTTTTGGGCTGAAGCTGTGCAGACTGCTTGTTTTACACAAAATGCAACACTCATAAACAAGCATGGAAAAACACCATATGAGATGGTGAAGAAAAAGAAGCCAAATCTGAAATACTTTCATGTATTTGGTTACAAGTGTTTTGTTCTTAAGACTCATCCTGAACAGCTGTCAAAATTTGATCTAAAAGCTGATGAAGGAATTTTTGTTGGATATCCACTTTCCACAAAAGCCTTCAGAGTCTACAATTTAAGAACAAGGGTTGTCATGGAATCTATCCACGTATCTTTTGATGATAAAAGGATTACTGGACTTGAAGATTTTAATGATCATAATCAGCTGAGATTTGAAAATGAAGAATTAAACTCTGATTCTGTAAGTTCTGATGACCTAAATCCTGATGCTGCAAGTTCTGATGGATTAAATTCTGATGTCATTGAAACTGTGGTAACTGCTCCAAAGGAAAGTGCATCTGTGCAGGGGGAGCAAGATGAAGATCCTACCACAACTTAAGACTCTCAAGAAGCATCAGAATCTGTAGCTGGCTCTTCAAGTTCTGATTCATCATGTTCTAATGAGCCAAATTCTGATAATTCTGGAAACTCTGATTCTTCAACTCCTGAAAAATCAAACTCAAACTCTGAAGTCTCAGAAAGCATAACTACAGGGGGAGTATCAGAAAATGCTGATGGAGACAGCATGGATCATGGGGGACAATCCAGTTCTAGAGATCAACTTCCGTCTGCAAGGAAGTGGACTAAAGCACACACACCTGACTTAATCATTGGAGATCCTGAAGCAGGTGTCAGAACTAGGACTGCAACTTCAAATGAATGTCTCTATCATTCCTTTCTATCTCAGACTGAACCAAAGAAAGTGGAAGAAGCTCTTCAAGATGTTGATTGGGTGCAAGCAATGCTGGAAGAGTTAAATGAATTTGAAAGAAATAAATTCTGGACCCTAGTGCCAAGACCAAAGAACAGATCTATTGTTGGTACAAAATGGGTGTTCAGAAATAAAACTGGCAGTGATGGAATAATTACAAGGAATAAAGCAAGGCTGGTTGCAAAAGGATATTCTCAATATGAGGGAATTGATTATGATGAAACATTTGCACCAATTGCTAGATTGGAAGCCATAAGGATCTTTTGGCTTATGCTGCTCACAAGAAGTTTAAAGTCTTTCAAATGGATGTGAAAAGTGCTTTTCTCAATTGAAAATTGGAAGAAGAGGTATATGTTGAACAACCTCCAGGCTTTGTAGATTCAAAATTTCCTAATCATGTCTACAGACTTGACAAAGCACTTTATGGCCTTAAGCAAGCTCCAAGAGCATGGTATGAGACTTTAGCTCAATTCCTTCTGGAAAGTGGATTTCACAGAGGCATAATTGATAAAACATTATTCTACCTCAACCATGGAAAGGACTTACTTTTGGTATAGATATATGTTGATGACATCATATTTGGTTCTACAAATGCTAAACTCTGTGAAAGGTTTGCAAAGCTAATGCAGTCAAGATATCAAATGAGTATGATGGGAGAACTTAGCTATTTTCTGGGACTTTAAGTCAAGCAAAATGAAGAAGGTACTTTTATCTGTCAATCTAAGTACACCAGAAATTTACTCAAGAAATTTGGAATGCAAGATTGTTCAACTACATCCACTCCCATGGCCACTGCAACCAAGTTAGATAGGATACTGGTTCATCAGTAGATATTACTAACTATAGAGGTATGATTGGCTCTTTATTCTATCTAACTGCTAGTAGACCTGATATCATATATGCTACCTGTCTTTGTGCAAGATTTCAGGCTGATCCAAGAGAACCTCATTTAATAGCTGTGAAAAGAAATTTCAAGTACCTTAAGGGTACAGCTGATCTAGGATTGTGGTATCCTAGGGAATCAGACTTTAAGCTAATAGGTTACTCAGATGCAGATTTTGCAGGATGCAAAATAGACAGGAAAAGCACAAGTGGAAGCTGCCAATTTCTTGGAGGCAGATTAGTTTCTTGGTTTAGCAAGAAACATAAACAATTTCCATATCAACTGCAGAAGCAGAATATATTATTGCAGGAAGCTGTTGTGCACAGATTCTTTGGATGAAGAATCAGTTACTGGATTATGGGTTAGAATTTTCTAAAATACCTATTTACTGTGATAATTAAAGTGTTATTGCTATGACAGGTAATCCAGTTCAATATTTAATGACAAAGCACATCAGCATTAGGTACCATTTCATAAGGGAACATGTAATGGAAGGTACAGTGGAATTGCATTTTGTCCCAACAGATCAACAGCTAGCAGATATCTTCACAAAACTACTATGTGAAGCTACTTTTACAAGATTGGTAAATGAACTTGGAATGGTTTCAGGTTATTTCTCAAAATCTGCTTAGTTTTTGTTCTCATGCATCAGACTTTATGATAAGTGTTTATAGATTATATTATCTCTATGTAATTTGTGTTTAATCAGTGATGTATATTAAATACTGATTATTATCCGATGTGATTCTATAAACTTTGATAGTGATTTGGATGTTCTGTGACTATTCAATCCAATGAGGATTACTGTGCTAGATGTTGACCTAGTAGTTTTTAACATACTAGAAATCCCATGTTTGAATTAGTTATTTATGTGGAAATTCATTAACACAAGTAAATTCTGATATTGAGCTTAGTCAAGTTTACTTTGTGTATCTTATTACTAAGTCACAAACTAGATTCTTGCTTCTTATCTGTCAAATTCTGATGTCAGTAAATCTTAAGAATGAACTAAATGCTGGTAAGCCTCACTTATCTGAAGAAAATAAAAGAAAAAAGAAAGAAATTAAAGTCAGGTACTCCTTTGAGATCTAGAGTAAATATGTGGAAGGGAAGACTCAAGTGCATTGCTGGTATTAAGTAATATGCATTAGAAAATCAAATAAATTTTTCTTGGTGTCTTTTCACATTCTCTGATTACTGGAGAAATACTCTGACAATAGCATAAATTCTGATAGCAGTTGTGACTCATTTACACTGAGGAGCCACTGTGAAAAAGAATTCTAATAGATGCATAAAATGAGCATAAACCGGTGAGGTGGTCTCTTGCATAAATTTGCTCTATAGTAGACTTCATAACTAATGACAGAGTTTAAGCACTTTTCTTAGTTATGCCTTATTTCTAAGATGTACTGAAGTTGTTCAGACTTAAATCTTTATATGATATTCTACTAAATGCACACACTCTCGCTCCATATGAATGATGAAAATTACTGTGGTGATCAAGTTGTTTCAGATAAACAGTTAAGTGTTATTTGCATAAATTTTGAGGACAAGTTCTGATGGAAGTTCTGATGATTAAATTCTGAAGAAAACAAGTCACTGTTTGTATTAAGAATCACAGAAACAAACATTCACTCTTTAAGTTGAGAAGCCATATTCTGATGACCATTAAGTCCTGATAATAGTCAAGTTCTGATGTAAATCCCGAAGGAAACTCTGATGCTTACGTGGCATTATTTGTTTACTTGACTCTTTTGTGGTTAATACTGAACGGTCATATTTTATCAAAAATTATGTAGGTGAGATAAAAATAGTCATAATCATTTGGGTTAGTAATAAACGTGTATGTCTTGAAAAGCTGCATGTGCACAGTAATTATTACTTATTTCCCGTACTCATTAACTCCTGCTTTAACTATTGAATGTTCACATATTGCCTAAATCTTTACACATCGGTCTAGGGAGACGCTCATTAAGTTAATGAAAGGAATATGTCCTAAGTCCAATCATGTATTAGGATTTAGGAATAACTTTTATGTAATCTGTTTTGATTTCATTGATATTAATAAAGACTTGTTTTATTTTTATTACGGGCTCTCTCTATTTAAGTGTTTAAATAAGATATACCATAGTTTAGAGTAAAGCTTTTTATGGATTATGATGAGATCATAATAGTGAGACCTAAAAAGATGATAACTCTAAACTTAAATAGTTCCTGGTCATAGGATTACTAACTGGTAATTAATAATCTGCAAAGATCGGTACATACTATGCTTGCTTCATTATGAAGGATGTCTGTTCTCATAGACATTTGTGTGGTGACACTATAGCTAGTATGTAGGTGCTTATTATGGAATAAGTTCACTGAACATGACTCGCACAGCTGAACAACTGATGGAGTTCACTCACGTGTCAGCAGTTGTTCACATAGTGATAGTTGTACAAGTATCCTTAGACTTGAGGTCATCATAGTCATCTTGTGTACACTGAACTATGCTTTGGTATAGTTCTTAGTCTCTAGGGACAATTATTAGGGCTCTTCTGGGTATAGGAATTTGTACACGAAGATAGTGTATGATCAATAAAGGATCTACCCCTTCTAGTGAAGGAAGCGAATGTTCAAGGCTGATCCACTTATGCTAGTTCAGGAATCTCTGGCCAGAGTGAATGAAATTAGAAAGGAGTTTCTAATTTGCATAGAACTAAGCATAGTAAATGGTAAGCAAGTGATTGAATTAGATAGGCTTGACACGAGATCCATGCCTTGTATTTAATCGGGACATTGTAGGGTAGAAGGAGTTTATTGTACGGTAACTATTCACTGAATAGGTTCTTGGTATTCTAAGCAGTGAATTCATATTATCCGGATAGTCGCGATATGCTGAGAAGTATCCCTCACGATGTAGAATAAATATGATTAATTAATTAATCATATTTAATAAATTAGAGAATTTATATAAATAATGATAAAATAGTTTTATTATTATTTATTTCTACTACCGGCTTAATATTGAACCTACAGGGTCACACCATAAAAAGAGAATGATTTAATGGTGGAGGAATTAATTAATAATGGCTAATAATTATTTATTTGTGAAATAAATAATTAATTGGCAAATTTAATAATTGATTAAATGAGATTTAATTGATTATAAATTAATTAAGAAAAGTTCTTAATATTATTAATTAAAGGATTTAATTTTTGGAAATTAAATCAAGAGAGAGAATTATTTCTAAAGTGTTTAGAAAAAGGATTAATGATTAAATGGTGTTTTAATTATTAATGAGAATAATAAATGGGATAATAATAATAATATTTATGGGAAAATTTCAGCGGAAAATTTTGCCTATAAATACACTATTATAGACCCTATTTTATTCAAACCCACATCAAACCCGAAAACCCAAAAAGTTTGGAAAACCCAATTCTCTCCACCTCCTTCCTCCTCCTTAACATCGTTTTCTTGGTGGATACCGGTGGAGTGCTTCACACTTGAGGAGCAACTGCTAAGGATCTCTGATCGTTGTCTCCGAATTATTTTAAAAGGTTAGATTCGATCCCTCGAATTTTTATTCATGATTTATATGCTTTTATTTGGATTTTATATGTGTAAAAATGTTTTGCCATGCCTCCGCTGCGTTTAAAATCCAACAGTTAACTCAACACTAAATCATTAATCAGTCCTCTAGTCCCTTGATATTCCATTGGCTATTTAACCGACATTTCATCTCAGACATATCATCTTCTATTCTCACACAAAATCATTCTCTCTCTTTTAATTCTTACTATTTTCCTTCTTCATAAAAATGGTTCTTGTAAACATGTTTATGAACTATGAAAACTTCAACGTCGAGTTCAGTTGTGGTAACTGGGAACAGGAATGGCACGTCACTGACATTCCTGATGAGATATGGAACTTGGTTCCACAAGAGGTTCGGACAAATCTCTTGTTCTTTGAGATGGACTATCAACTCCATCTTGATCGCTTGGAAGAAGAACGGAGAGAGGCTCTTCTTCAGCAAGAATGGATCATCCGTCTTGTAGCGCTAGTTGTCAGCAGCAGGAGGAACTAATTGATAGCTTTCCTTCTTAGACCAAGGCTGTTAATGTTCACCATCTTAAACTAGGATTATCTTGTAATCTTTTGCTTATAATTTACAAATTTCATGAAATGTACTCTTTTGATATTTTAATGAAATTTCTTTTGATTGCAAGATTTAGTCTTTGTTTATCTCATATTATGTGCTTGTGAATGTTCTTATTGAAGCCTGTTAATCTTTACTTCATATACTTGAACTGTATTTCTTGATGAATGTTTTGATTAAAATTGTGGTTACTAATAGTTTGTGATGATTTGACAAACAAATATTGAATTTGAATCAACAAATCCTGAGATACACAGGAAGCACAGGTTCATGCATCAGAACCTGTGACTGGTGAAGCTGAGAATGTCAATTTTCAGAAAGAAACAGAAGTTGAAGGGTCACCCCAACAGATAAATGCTGAAGCTCAAAGTTCTGATACTTTGAAGAGGAAGAGAACTACTAGTTCTGATGCTAAAGCAACTCCTTCATTAGCAAGGAGATTAAAGAAAATGAAGGCAAGGAGGTATAATGCTAAGCCTCCATCTGAGAATACAAACTGAGGCTGAGGAAGGAGATCAGGAATCTCTGATCTCACAAGCACCAATTATTATTGAAGCTTTGACTCCTCCAGTTCAAGCAAAAGACACTTCTCAAGATACAGTGCTCTCACCTCCTGTCTCTCCTATTCATGATGATGCTGAAGAACAAGCTGAAAATTTTGAAATAGATATTCACAATCTGAATATACCAACTCTTCTTTATCTGGAAGCTCCAAAAATAGCAGCTCAGACATCTCCAACTCATTCTCCAATCCTAAATGTTGAGATGCCATCTACACCAACAACACCTATACTGGAGATAAATTCTGATGCTCAGAATTTAGAAGAGGTAGTTCCTGAATCTCCAGTTACCTCACACACTTTAGAGCTGTCAGAAGATGCTAATTCTTCCTCAAGTTCTGAAGACAGTGTTTCTGTTGAGACTCCAGCTCCCATTCTGGGAAAGGAAGCATTGGTTAAGAAATTTGTTGAACAAGATGCACCTATTCCTTGGGAGGATACTCACAGAGGTGTGGAGTGGACCAAGAAGTGGAATGACACTGATTTCATTCCAAGCTCCAAAGTATTGCAAGAGCACATTGCTGAAGCTGATGAGATTGTGCCAAATGCTGATTTCAAGACACAACTCAAAATCACAGCTCTGTCTACCAAAAACCTTCAAGGTCTACACTCTCAAACTCATGTAAAGGCTGATACACTACAAGAAAAGCCTACACTTGAGAAAGAAGAAGCAATTGAGAAAGCTCAAGAGAAGCAACAGGACCAAATCTCTGAGGTTCTGGCAAATCAAGCTTCTCAACAGGCTCAATTGGATGAGATTCAATCTTTAGTGGAACTTCTTCTCTCACTCCTACTATCTGATGATGCCAAAAAGGGGGAGAAGGTAGTTAAGTCCAAATGCTCTAATGATCAAGTACTGAAGAAGAAAGATGATGAAGCTGATGACCAGAGAAACCCTAGCAAGGGTGGAGGTCAAGTTCAAGTTAAAGTGCAGAGCAGCAAAGTAAAGCTAAATTCTGATGCTGGCAAATCTTCTATTCAAAAGAAGATAACTTTTGAAGCTGCTCAAACTAATCTGATAGCAAGTACTGAAACTCAAAATCTGATATCAAGTTCTGATGAGCAAAGTCTGATGACCAAGCCTGATGTTCTAATACAAGGTGGAAGTCAAGATACTCAAAAGTTCATGCAAACTCTGAAGCTCAAGGGAAAGCAGACTACAGTCTACTACAAAGATCCCAAGATTCAGTCACTTGATGAGGAAATTGCTAGAAGATTATTTCTGAAGCATAATCCTGGAATGGATTTTGAAAATCTCAAGGAGGAAGAAGCTAGATTTAAAGCTGAAAAGACAAATCTACAATCAAAAGCTTATGTTGCAAAGAAACCTCCAAGGCCTAAGGAGAAAGGCATTGTGATCAAAGAGAAGTCAATTACTGAGGCAACTAAAGCCAAGGCTAGTCCTAAATCAAAAGGAAAAGAAAAGGTTGGTGAACCTTTAAAGAGAAAGATAAATTCTTCTGTTCCAGTCTATCAAGCTACAGTGCATGATGATGATGCTTTAACAGAAGATGAAAATATTCAAACTCTGAAAAGAAAGAAGATTTCTGGAGAATCAAAGACAACCTCTGACAAGGCTCAAGTTGTTCAGAGTGAAGAAGTGCAAGTTACAGAAGAAGCAGCAAGTTCTGATAAAGTTAAGAAGTCAACCTCTGACAGTACTCAAGTTGATTTAGACAAGATGGAAGTAGCTGACAAAAAGAAACTTCTATGGAAAAATGTCAAACCATCAGATCCAAAGAAAAGCCAACTACTGTCTACTTTCATGACCATTGGGTTAAATGATAGAGAACCAAGAGACAGGGATGGACTAGGTTCTGATGAGGCTAAGATCAAAACAGGATTTGAAGTTGCTACAAGAGATCCATTCATGTTAACTAACAAACCTCTTGAAGATGTTACACAGAAACACCTTAATAAGGTTATCTCTGTTCAAGTGGTACTGGATGCTCATGACAAGCACAATGTGAAGGAAAATCTGATTCTATTTCTTGAAGATGGAAGGACATTTTAGATGTCAGAATCAGATGTACTAAACAAATCACTGAAAGAACTTCAATTCTTTCATTACCTTTTAGAGGTAAAGTGTGATATTACCTGGAGATGGTCAAACTTTATTCTGAAGACCATAAGAGATAAAGCTAGAATTTCTGGTTCAAGAGTTACAGAATTCATTCCAAGCATAATTGAAGATGATGGAAGTGAAATGCCAATGAAGAAGGATTCTGCTAAACTTGAAATGATCCTGAAAGAGAAATGCTTATGCTACAATGAAGATTCATCTCATCCTAGGGTAATAAGACTGAATGATGGTTTAGAAAGAAACCATATCTCTGCTTTAAGGACTGCAATATACCATACTGGAAGTTAGACTGGAGAGATGAAGCAAGTCAATACTACAATGTCTCAGGTCCTGAGAATTAAAGAAGAAAAGCTGATATCAAACTTTGTCAAGAATCATTTTGGATTCAGATTGACTCAGTGAGATTGGTAAAAGCTACAAGGGTTGTAAGTTATAGTTAGTTATCTAGTTAAACTCTTAATGCATTTGTACTTAAATGTTTTTGACATCATCAAATCTATTAACTTGTATATTTTGCATAATTTACAAGTTGGGGGAGATTGTTAGATATATTTGAGATGTCATGTCTAACATGATTTGTGTTTAGTTTTCAGAACTTAACAACAGGACAAATTAGAACTTACTGGAAATCAGAACTTACTGAAGTCAGAACTTAATATCAGAACTTAAGTTATTAGAAGATAAATATCAGAAGATAAAATATCAGAACTTAAGTGCGGGAAGACTTTCAGATAAGGACTGAAGCTGATTTACAGGAAAGATGATCTGGACTAAAAAAAGAAGATATGCATGGAAAGAGTTAGAAGACAAGAAGACTTGTATAAAATATCTGATTGATATATTTTAGGGGACATAATTATATTCGATATCAATTAGAAGTTATCTTGTAACTGTGTACTATATAAACACAACTTAGGTTTACACTATACGTGTTATCATTATCGAGATACATTATTCATTGTAACCTAGAAGCTCTTAGTGATATTTGTTCATCACTGAGAGAGAACAGTTCTATTGTTACAGAGTTTATTATATTGAATATATTTGTTTACTGTTACTTATGTTCAAAATCGATTTGATTGTGAAAACACTGTTAGTGTAGGTGCCCTAGAGGCAATACATTATTCTTTTAAATCTTTATGTCAATTGATCATTCAATAAATTTATTTATTATGACCTAAATTACTGCGATATTTTGTTTGCATAATACACGTCCTTAGAATCATGATACACATTGTATAGTTTAAGTCATGACTTGAACTTGAGATTATATAATATATCATATTCTTAAAGGTCCCTAGTCGAGTATTATTATATAGGACAATAATAATATATAGATAGACTAGTATGTTGTTTGACAAGATAACCACATCTCATTGGTTATAAGTATGGGGATACTAAAGTCAATATATAGGTACATGTGAGAGAACATGAAACTGGACAGACCCACAGTGAGATTCTTCATGTTTAATAAAGTCATAAGAAAGACTCACAGTGATAATGGTGTAACGATCCTTTGACTTGAAATCATTATATTTCTATACGAGGATTAATATACTTTGACTACATTAAAAGTTACTTTTGATCGGGTGATGATAAAAGTGGACATCGGGTATATCATGAGTCGTATGAGAAATATGAATGATAGATAAAGGATTTAGCCCTCCTATAATTAGGAGAGATATTATTGGCCTCTTGATTGAGTGAGATTATAAAAAGCATGGCCATGCTCAAATAACTATTTGTCTTGATAGTCTACTCATGGATCAAATAAACCCGGATTAAATGTTGAAAATGATGATTAAATACATGCCTCGAGTTTAATCTATAATATGTATGGTTAAAGGGATTATATTACACGAAAAACATTAATCACGAAAGGTTTTATCTAATCACGATTTAATTATTGTTTAATTAGGTAACAATGATATATTACTAGATGCCGCTCATTGTTTATAATTTTATTAGAGAATAAAATTATTGCCAATTAAATAATAGCCTGTAGGGTCACACAAATAGAGCACTTAATGGAATAGTTAATTTAAATTGTGGATTTAAATTAATTGATGATTATTTGAATTTTATTATAATTAAGTAAGACTTAATTGAGATAATATAAATTCGAATTAAAGGGAATATTTTTGCCCATAATAATTAAGTATGACTTAGTTATTAATTAAATAATAGAAATTCATTTTTATTATTTAATCATATACCTACTAGGGTTGGGCTTTGCTGTTATGGGCCTTTTAATCAGTCACTATAAATAGATAATGATAGGTTAAGAGGTAAGTCACGTTTTAGAGAAAACCCTAGCAACAAAGAGAGGCACAGGCAATTCGGATCATCAAGAAGGAGGCTAGTACATCCATTCCGTAGTCAAGTTCGTGAGACGTTCTTGGAGGTGCTCGTGTGGATACCATAGAGGTGTTTCTCCGAGAGGTAGACACAAAGCGTGATAGCTAGGATCTCCGTTGAGTTCGTGAAAGTTAAGCTCTTGAAAGGTATGATTCGTTATCTCCATAATCTGCCCATAATTATACATGGATCCTGTTCTTGGGTTTCGAAAATTTTTGTTTTATTTACGTTTATCCGCTGCGTTTTATGCCTCGGAACCCAACAATGGTATCAGAGCTACGTGTATAAGGGGCTGATTTGGTTATGTGTTTACTGTATTTTTACAAGTATGCATGTGTGATGAGTCTGCCATGATAACAGTTATGTTATATGAGTCTGCCATGATAACAGTTATGTTATATGAATGATATGATGAATCTATTAATGATCTATATGATGATACTAGTATGTTTAAGATCTGCCATAACTCATATGTATGCGATTTCTTATAATATGTATACTGATACATGTTTTTGGTAACTGGGATATGGGTCGTGTGTATATTGATACATGCTTCTGGAATAGTATTCTGATACATGTTTTGCTAGTATTCTGATACTGGTCGTTTTAATTTGTGCTTATGACATATGTTTTACTTATTTATTATTCTTGATTGGATCATGAAAAGTAATAAATAGTATGTCATCTTTATATGATCTATCATGTTCTTTAATGGTTACTTGAGCATGGTGCATAGTTATGGCCTTAAAACCTTAGTTGTAATGGTTTATTCTTTTGGTTTGTAATAAATACGACTTGCATATCATTTTCTATTTGTAGTTGTTTTATCTTGAATGTAACTCGAGTTCTTTTGTAAGTTCATTAGTATAATTCTTAATGTAACATCCAAGAAGGATAAGGGAACAAGGAGGCATCCTATGGAGGCCAAGGAGACAATGGAAGCAATAGAGAAGACATATATAATTGTTAGATATATTTGATAATGTTATGGCTAATATGTTTTATGTTTAGCTTTCAGATCTTACGTGAACAGGATAAATCAGTACTTAACTGTTGATGAGTACTTATACTGGAAGTCGGGACTTAAGGATATCAGTACTTATATTATCAGGAGATAATCATCAGAAGATAGATATTAGAACTTAAGTGCTGAAGGACAATCAGATAAGGACAGTAGCTAATTAAAGGAAAGAAGATCGAGATAAACATAAGAAGAGATATGCATGAAGAAGGAATTCCGTGAAGAATGGAATACTTGGAAGAAAAGATATCTGATTGATATATTTTAGGAAGCATAATTATATTCTATATCAATTAGCGATTATCTTGTAACTGTGTAGTATATAAACACAGACATAGGGTTTACACTAAAAGTGTTATCATTATTAGAAAAGATTATTCATTGTAACCCTAGCAGCTCTCGTGATATTTGTTCATCACGGAGAGGTAATAGTTCCATACTGTAACAGAGTTTATTGTTTCAATAAAGTTTGTTTTCTGTTACTTAAGTTCTTAAAGTTTGATTTGAGTGTACTATACACTGTATTCACCCCCTCTACAGTGTGTGTGTGACCTAACAATTGGTATCAGAGCCTATCTGTTAACTTACATACAGTTAAAGATCCAAACACAATCATGTCGGACACAGAAACACCAACTAAGCCTACCACAACTGAGGAACCACCAAAGACACAAATTCAGAGTCGGTATGAGACCATCAGAGTCCCCATACCGAGACCATCTGAATATCCCATATGGAAGGTAAGGATGACCATGTTCCTGGAAGCAACAGATCCAGAATACCTGGATAGAATCAAGGAAGGTCCTCACAAACCAACCAAACTCGCTGTTGCAGTTGCAGGTTAAGCAGCAATGACTGTACCAAAGGAGAAGAGTGATTATACTGCTGAGGACATAGCATCAATTGCTAAGGATGCTAAGGTATGACACTTACTACATAGTGCCATTGATAATGTAATGTCAAACAGGGTAATCAACTGCAAGACTGCTAAGGAGATATGGGATGCTCTGGAAACAAGATGTCAGGGAACTGACACAATTAAGAAGAACAGGAAGACAATACTCACTCAAGAGTATGAACACTTTGACTCAAAGACTAATGAGTCATTGAATGATTTATATGATAGATTTGTCAAACTTTTGAATGATTTGTCATTGGTTGATAAAGAGTATGATCTTGAAGATTCAAACCTTAAGTTCCTGTTAGCTCTTCCTGAATGCTGGGATTTGAAGGCAACGACAATAAGAGACAACTACAATCTTGATGAAACAACTCTTGACGAAATCTATGGAATGCTCAAGACTCATGAGCTGGAGATGGAACAAAGAAGCAAGAGGAAAGGAGGAAAGTCAAGGACAGTTGCTCTTAAGGCTGAAGAAGAATTCCCCAAAGCAGCTTCCTCAAAGAAAGACAAGGGTAAAGCTCTTTTCATAAAGTCTGATACTGAGTCATCAAGTTCTGAGAGTGATGATGACTCAGATTCTGAAAGCTTGCCTGAGACTGATGCTGATAAGGAGATGATGAAGCTGTGTGCTCTTATGGTGAAAGGAATCACAAAGATTGCATACAGGAAGTTCAGGAAGGGAAAAAAGTTTTCCAGGAAAAACATAAGTTCTGATAAGAAGAATTTCAGAAGATCTGAAGGCAGGGGAGGAAAGTCTGACAGAGGAGATTACACCAATGTTAAATGCTATAACTATGGTGAGAAAGGCCACATATCTCCTGACTGCAAGAAGGTAAAGGGTGACAGAGGCAAAGCTCTTGTCACAAAGCAGAAAAGCTGGACAGACACCTCAGACTCTGAAAGTGAGGAGAACTGTCCATTGATGGCAAATGCTGATAAAGAAAGTGCTGAGAGCAGTTCTGAAGCTGCTGAAACAAAGGGCAACAGGAAAAATATTCTAGTTCTGGATAGTGGATGTTCAGGACATATGACTGGAAATAAGGCCCTGCTATCAGACTTTATGGAGAAAGCTGGCCCAAGTGTTTCTTATGGAGATGGCAACATTGGAAAAACATTGGGATATGGCAATATCTATCTTGGAAATGTCATAATTAAACAAGTAGCTCTGGTCTCAGGACTTAAACACAACCTACTGAGTATAAGTCAAATCTATGACAGAGGTTATCATGTTGATTTCTTTGAAGAACACTGTGAAGTTGTGAGTAAATCCAAAAGGCAAAGTTGTTCTAAAAGGATACAGACGTGGTAACATTTATGAAGCTAAGCTTTCAACAAGTACTGATGGCTCTGCAATCTGTCTGTTAAGTAGAGCATCAATTGAAGAAAGCTGGAATTGGCATAAGAAACTCTCTCATTTAAATTTCAACAATATAAATGAACTGGTCAAGAAAGATCTTGTGAGAGGATTGCCAAACACAGTATTTGCTCCTGATGGTCTTTATGATTCATGTCAGAAAGCCAAACAAAGAAAATCTTCATTCAAGAGGAAGACTGATTCATCAATTCTTGAGCCTTATCATCTTATACATGTTGATCTATTTGGTCCAGTAAATGTCATGTCTATTGCAAAGAAGAAGTATGCGTTGGTCATAGTAGATGAGTTCACCAGATACACATGGGTGTATTTCTTGCACACAAAAAGTGAAACTGCATCTATCTTGATTGATCATGTCAAACAGCTGGATAAAATGGTCAAAGATTCTGTGAAAATTTTAAGGAGTGATAATGGCACTGAGTTCGAGAATTTGATAATGGAAGAGTTCTGCAAAAGCCATGGAATAAAGCAGGAATTTTCTGCTCCTGGAACTCCACAGCAAAATGGAGTTGTTGAAAGGAAGAATAGAACTCTCATTGAAGCTGCACGTACAATGCTTGAAGAAGCAAAGCTTCCAACCTATTTCTGGGCTGAAGCTGTGCAGACTGCTTGTTTTACTCAAAATGCAACACTCATTAACAAGCATGGAAAAACACCATATGAGATGGTGAAGAAAAAGAAGCCAAATCTGAAATATTTTCATGTATTTGGATGCAAGTGTTTTGTTCTCAAGACTCATCCTGAACAGCTATCAAAGTTTGATCTAAAAGCTGATGAAGGAATCTTTGTTGGATATCCACTTTCCACAAAAGCCTTCAGAGTCTATAATTTGAGAACAAAAGTGGTCATGGAATCTATCAATGTCTCTTTTGATGACAAGAAGATCACTGGTCTTAAAGATTTCATTGACCATGATTAGCTGAGATTTGCAAATGAAGACTCATATTCTGATACTGAAAATCCTGACAGTCTAAGTCCTGATACTGCAAACTCTGATGGATTAAACTCTGATGTTATTGAAACTGTGGTGACTACGTTAAAGGAAGATGCACCTATGCAGAGGGAGCATACTCAAGATCTTACCACATCTCAAGAAACATCCGAACATGCATCTGGCTCCTCAAGTTCTGATTCGTCAAGTTCTGATAAGCCAAGTTCTGATAGTGCTGAAAATCTAAATACTGAAGAATCCAACTCAGAGAGCATAGTTTTAGGGGGAGCATCATAAAATGAAATTGAAGATAGCATGGATCATGGGGGAGCATCCAGTTCTAGAGAAAACCTTCCATCTGCAAGGAAGTGGACAAAATCACATACACCTGATTTGATAATTGGAAATCCTGATGCAGGTGTCAGAACTAGAAGAGGTACTTCAAATGAGTGTCTTTACAATTCTTTTCTCTCTCAGACTGAGCCAAAGAAAGTGGAAGAAGCTCTTCAAGATGCTGATTGGGTGCAAGCAATGCAGGAAGTGTTGAATGAATTTGAAAGAAACAAAGTCTGGACCTTAGTACCAAGACCAAAGAATAGATCTGTTGTTGGTACAAAGTGGGTATTCAGAAAAAAAACTGACAGTGATGACATAATTATAAGGAATAAGGCAAGGCTGGTTACAAAAGGATATTCTCAACAGGAGGGAATTGATTATGATGAAACATGTGCACCAGTTGCTAGGTTAGAAGCCATAAGGATATTTTTGGCTTATGCTGCTCATAAAAAGTTTACTGTCTTTCAAATGGATGTGAAAAGTGCTTTTCTCAATGGAGAATTGGAGGAAGAGGTATATGTTGAACAACCTCCAGGTTTTGTAGATACCAAACATCCAGACTATGTCTACAGACTTGACAAAGCACTTTATGGACTTAAGCAAGCTCCTAGAGCATGGTATGAGACTTTAGCTCAGTTCCTTCTGGAAAGTGGATTCAATAGAGGGACAATAGACAAAACACTGTTTTACCTCAACCATGGAAAGGACTTACTTCTGGTCCAGATTTATGTTGATGATATCATTTTTGGATCTACAAATGACAAACTTTGCAAGAAGTTTGCCAAACTAATGCAGTCAAGATATCAGATGAGTATGATGGGGGAACTTAACTATTTTCTGGGCCTTCAAGTCAAGCAGAATGAGGAAGGCACTTTTATTTGTCAAACCAAGTACACCAGAAACTTGCTAAAGAAATTTGGAATGCAAGATTGTTCAAGTGCATCCACTCCAATGGCCACTGCAACAA
The DNA here is from genome assembly GCF_009905375.1 of Apium graveolens. NCBI lineage: Eukaryota > Viridiplantae > Streptophyta > Magnoliopsida > Apiales > Apiaceae > Apium > Apium graveolens. The sequence continues at coordinate 296,511,028 of NC_133649.1, forward strand.
AACTGGATAAGGATACCGGTAAATCAGTAGATATTACTGACTATAGAGGTATGATTGGCTCTCTACTCTATCTAACTGCTAGTAGACCTGATATCATGTATGCTACCTGTCTTTGTGCAAGATTTCAAGCAGATCCAAGAGAACCTCACTTAACAGCTGTAAAAAGAATCTTTAAGTATCTTAAAGGAACAGCTGCTCTGGGATTATGGTATCCTAGAGAATCAGATTTTAAACTAATAGGTTACTCAGATGCAGATTTTGCAGGTTGCAAAATTGACAGGAAAAGCACAAGTGGAAGCTGCCAATTTCTTGGAGGCAGATTGGTTTCTTGGTACAGCAAGAAACAAAAGTCAATTTCCACATCAACTGCAGAAGTAGAGTATATTGCTGCAGGAAGCTGTTGTGCACAGATTCTTTGGATGAAGAATCAGTTACTGGATTATGGGTTAACATATTTCAAAATCCCTATTTACTGTGATAATCAAAGTGCTATTGCTATGACAGGTAATCCAGTTCAACACTCAATGACAAAGCACATCAGCATCAGGTACCACTTCATCAGGGAACATGTGGATGAAGGTATAGTGGAATTGCATTTTGTTCCCACAGATCAACAGTTGGCAGATATCTTCACAAAACCATTATGTGAAGCTACTTTTACAAGATTGGTAAATGAACTTGGAATGGTTTCAGGTTCTTTCTCTAAATCTGCTTAGACTTGTTCTGTATTATCAGACTTTATGCTCAGTATTTACAGAATTAATCTCATTGTGTATTCTGTGCTTAATTGATAAATGTCTTTAAGTACTGACTGTTGTCTGATATATGTTTCTAAACTCTGATAAGTGATATGTCTGTTCTAGTACCTATTCAATCCTATGAGGATAACTGTGCTAGATACTGACCTAGTAGTCTTCAATAAACAAATGATTCCATGGAAGAAGTAATTATTTCAGTGGAAATCTTATGACACTAGCAAATTCTGATAACTGAGCTTAGTTAAGTTTACTTTGTATATCTTATTACTGAGTCACAAATTAGAATAATGCTACTCATCTGTTAAGTTCTGATACTAGTAAAACTGCTGAATGTACTAAGTGCTGATAAACCTCTCTTATCAAAAGAAACAGCAAAAAGATCAAAGATTAAAATCAGGTACTCCTTTGAGATCTAGAGTAAAAATGTGGAAGGGACGACCCAAGTGCATTGCTGGTATTAAGTAAATATGCATTAGAAAAGCAAAATATTTTCTTGGTGACTTTTTACACTCTATGATTATTGGAGAAATACTCTGATAATAGCATAAATTCTGATAAACAGTCGTGACTCACTTACACTGAGAAGCCACTGTAAAATAGAATTTCAAAAGATGCATAAAATTAGCACAAAACAGTTGAGGTGGACTCAAGCATAAACTCATTCTTCAGTAGGTTTCAGGACAATGACAGATCTTTAGCAAAATTTTAGTTATGCCTTATTTCTAAGATGTACTGAAGTGAATCAGACTTTACTCTTTGTCTGTTTTTAGCTTAATACACACACTAATCACTCCATCTGAATGATGAAAATTTCTGTGGTGGTCTATGTTATTTTAGATAAACAGTCATTGTGTCATTATTGCACAAATTCTGAGGACAAGTTCTAAGTTACACGTTCTGATGATTAAGTTCTGACGTCCATAACTTAGAACTTGCATGAGTATTTACTAAGATAGGCATTCCTTTTTCGAGTTAAGAACTTATGTTCTGATGACTGTTAAGTTCTGGTATAGGTCTAAGTTCTGATTTCTCAGTCTAATCCTTTACTTGACTTATCTGTGAATAAAATTTGATAACAGTCTCAGTTCGAACTAAAATATGTTGAAGTGGAAGAGTAATAGTCACTATGATTAGGATTAATGGTATTTGTCCTTGAACAGTCCACTGTTTCTTGTGTCTTGTGCGGTCTAGACCATGACTCCTCTTTCCAATGACTGTTATTCTTTTTCAAAGTCTAGGGAGACGAGGTAGAATTAATTCTACCTGTCAGCATTAAATATCTTTGCGTCTTTTGGCATTCTCTTGCCTATATAAGCAACCACTTCACATCAGTCTTTCCATCACATTCTTCTCTCACACTTATCTTCATAATTTTTCTTTCAAAAACACAATGGTCAGATACAACATGTTTTTGAACTACCAAACCTTCAATATGGAGCTAAGTTGTGCCGAGTGGCAGCAGGAATGGCATGTCACAGCCATTCATGAGGAGATATGGGAATCTGTCCCACAGGAGGTACTGACACGCCTCCTGTTCTTCTATATGGACTACCATCGCCATCTGGAGCGATTGGAGGAGGAAAGGCGGGAAGCTATCCGTCAGCAAGAGCGAATCATACGACTCGCCATCTTGTTCGTCGAAGATAGGAAGAGGAAGATGACTTAATCTTGTCTTCTTCCTGTTCTTCTTCATCCTCAGCTTTGTCAGGCTTCTTAGCTAGGACTAAAGCTGTTGACGTTAGGATTAGGAGCTTAGGGAAAATCTTGTATAAGTACTGATGTAAATTTCCATTTCATAAATGTATTGACTTGATATATTAATGAAAATTGTTTTTACTTCAAGATTTTGTCTCTGAGTTATTTTATCTTGTATTGATAAATCCTGATTGATATTCTGATGACCATATAACCTTTGTTTTAATTAAGTTCTGATTCATTTTCAGCACTTACTCATCTAAATTATCTTGGTCATTTTCATGTGATGTATTTTCAGAATATCAATGATGCAGTGAAAAATAATTCAATCAGTACTAATGGTTTAAATTTTGAATTAAAACTGTTTCTCTTGATTAATGGAACGGTTTTTCCTTGAAACTAGGCAACTGGGTAAGTCATGATTCCTGTTTTCTCGAGCCCAGTAACTGACCGTTATTACTGCATGTCTGACAGGTGTCCAACGGTAACATTTTTTGTTCCGAGTATAAGTACAACAGAGAGAAGATTTCTTTAATCTTTTATTTTCTTTATACTTTATCTCTCTCCTTACTTTTACTCTCTTTCTCCTTCTTTCTCACGTTGGTTTTTTATACACACATTATCTCAAACACCTAACAGGCATACTTGAATCTCAATATTTTTTCACATGGCACCAAAGGATTTAATCATTGATGGAGCAAAGTTTGTTGCAAACAACTATGCTGCAATTCTTGATCATGCTGAAGCTCCATCTGAATTGCACTTTGTGCAAGATCTTCTTGCACATAGTGAGGTTGGGTACGCCTTCATTCAGCCTGAATTATTTTCAAGTCAACAAGTTCTGAGGTTCTGGAGGACTGGAGTTTTTGATGATGGTGGTAACCGTGGAACTCCCAGTATTATCTTCCAAGTGGGTGATTCATTCTTTGTAGTTACTCCTGGTACAGTACGTAGGGCTTTACATCTTCCAGAGGATTGTACTTTCTCAGTTCCAGAGGACTCAGCCCTTCGGGAGTTAATGGCTGAATTGGGATATGAAAAGAGTCTGACGAAACTTGGATAGTTGAAACGGGCTAATATCAGAAGAGAATGGAGTTTCTTCTTTGATTGCATCACCAAAGCTTTTGGGAACAAATGTTCAAATTTTGATGATATCCCAATTCTGAGTCAGCACATAGGGTATGCTATTATCCATCAAACTCATTTTGATTTTGCAACTGGAATAATTGGTTTTATTGGGGATAGGATGACAGAGGATCGAGATGTTTATTTTGCTAGATTCTGTCAACTTATTTACACTTACTGTACTGATGAACCCCAGTTAGTCAGCACTCAAACCCCACCTTTTAAGGTTTTAAAAAGGTACTTTAACGACCTGATCAATGCTGATACAAAGAAATCAATGGTGAGACCATTACAGATTCCTCAGTCTGTGAAACAGATTCTGGTAAATGCTGATCCTGCTACTTACAAATCTGTTTACTCAAATGTTCAACCAACTCACCATAACCAAAATCCATCAACTTCAGTACCTACCTCTCATTCTACTCAACCTACCCTCAGAACTTATCTCAAATCCTATCTCTTCACTTCACAGACTGCTCAACCTTCTTCTTCAGCACCTACTGTGAAGCCTACATCCTCTAAGCCAAAAAGAACAAAGACTGTTCCTCAAACACTTCAAAAGAGGAGGAGAATTACTTTGCGAGATGAATCAGATTCTGAGGAACAGATTCCTTCTTCAGAACCTGTGGTGGTTGAAGCTGAGAAAGCAACTTCTCAGAAGGATTCTGAAATTGGGGGTTCTAGGCTTCTCAAGAGGCTTAGACATATGACAGTTTCTGAAACTCCCAAGGAATCCAAATCAACAAGGAAGTACAAGAAACAGAGGGCACAAAGGCCAGTTTCAGATGATGAGGAGGAAGCAGCTAAGGAAGGGGATCAGGAATCTCTGATCGCACAAGGCAAGGAATTTGCTCCAGTCACTTCTTCTCCATCAACTCCATCTCAGGAAGCTGTCTCTGACAAGGCTAACTCACCATCTGTGTCTCTTGTTGATCCAGGCACAAGTGCTGAAATTGATATTCAGAACCTGGTTGTGCCTGCAATACTTTTCTTAGAAGCTCCAACAGCAAATAATCCTTCCACAACACCTGTTACTGATGCTGTTCAAACTCCAGAGTTATCAACAACACCTTCTCTGCATCAAGATGCTGATGATCAGATTTTAGGTGAGCATCAGGATATGGCTGTTGATCAGAACTTAGTATCAGATCAGCAATTAGAGGATGCTGAAGCCTCCCTTGATACTCACACTGTTATCTTATCAGAAGATACTGATTCTTTAAGTTCTGATGCTGCAAATGTTGGAGATACTGGTGAAGCTGCTACAACTGTAGATGCTGATGAAGCAGGTCCTTCAGGACATACTCCTCCACCGACTCTTCCTAATTCTGAATTGTTAAAGGAGTTTGTTATCAGGGATGCACCAGTGCCTTGGAGTGAAACTCCTGCAGGTCAGGAGTGGACTAAGGAATGGAACTCAGTTTCATGTGTTCCAAATGCTTTACATCTTGCTGAGCACTTGACTAAAGCTGATGAAATGTTAAATTCTGATGAGTTTGTTATCTGGGATGCACCAGTGCCTTGGAGTGAAACTCCTGCAGGTCAGGAGTGGACTAAGGAATGGAACTCAGTTTCATGTGTTCCAAATGCTTTACATCTTGCTGAGCACTTGACTAAAGCTGATGAAATGTTAAATTCTGATGATTTTAAAACCCAGCTTAGAGTCACTGCATTGAGTACTAAACATCTACAAGGTCTTCATTCTGATACTCATGCAGAGCTACACAAGATTCAGGAGAACTTTATCAAACAGGAACAAGTTTGGAAACTTGATAAGAAAAAGTTCTTCCAACCTACCATTGACAGGATTGCTTATATTGAGAAAACTCAAGAGAAATAACAAGCTCAGATTGATCAAATTCTGACAAATCAAGCTTCTCAGCAATCGTAACTTACTGAAATCCAGACCTCAGTGGAACTACTTATCTCTCTTTTATTACCTGCTGATGCCAAAAAGGGGGAGAAGGTAATTAAGTCCAAATGCAAAACAAACAAGACACTGCAAGGAAAGGATGATGGAAAAGATGACCAAGGAAACTCTGGAATGAGTAGTGGTCATAGTCAAGGTAGAAGGTTTACATCAAGACAAGCTAGTCACAGAACAAGTTTTGATACTGGAAAAAGAATAAGTTCTGCTGCTGGTAAAAGGATAAGTTCTGATGAACTTCTAGATCTTGATGAGGAAATGTCAAGACAGTTATTTCTTCAAGAAAATCCAGGGATGGACTTGGAAAGTTTAAAGGAAGAAGAAGCCAGACTTAAATCAGAGAAAGTCACATCTAAATCTGAATCTTCTGGTAAAAAGTCACTTCCAAAACTTAAAGGCATTGTGATCAAAGAAAGGACACATACTGAAGCAACATTGGCTAGATCACAACCACATATAGATCTAAGATCCAAGGGTAAAGAAAAGGTTGGTGAACCTGTCAAGGCTTATGTACCTCCTGAGGAAGAAGAAATTACTGATGGAAAAGATGATCTTGCTCTGACTTCAAGAAAAGTTCTTAAAACAACCTCTGACATGGCTCAAGTTGTTCAGAGTCAAGAAATTGTAAGTTCTGATATTCAGAAGAAGCAAGTAACCTCTAACAGAGCTCAAGTTAACTTGATATCAGAAAATAGATCAAAGACACTCCTACCAGGATTCACTAAAGCAAAACAAACTCAATCTTTGAAGACTACTGCAAGTGGTTTTGAAGCAAGAGTAGTTACTGGAAAGGAAGCTAGAGATAAAACTGGATTATGAAGTGCTGATGAAAGAAGAGTACACAACACTACCAATGATCCAACTTCCTTGAGTGAACCAGGTATTGGAGCAACTCCTGAGAGATTGAATCAACTGGAATCTGTACAGATGGTTTACCATACCTACTTGAAAGAATACATCATGTTGTATTTCATGACAGATGGTAGGGTTTATCATATAAGACAAAATGCCATTCCTTTGAAGTATTTTGAAGAATTGGAGCATGTACTTTTCTTACTTCAAGTGGATGACAGAATAACAGAGACTGCTGCAAACTACTTAAAAGAACAGATTCAGAGACAGAAAAGGCTTTATTCTGTTAAGTCTGACAGCATATATGTTCCAAAGTACAGAGATCACAATGGTGATATTGTTGATATGAAGCCTAATACTGCACAGATCAGAACATATCTTGGTATTAAGGGACTTGAATTCAATCTTGAGTCTGACAAAGTTTATGTCATAAGACTAGATCAGGAGTTGAGAAAAGCAAAAATTAATGATCTCAGAGCTGCAATCTTTCAAACTGGTGAAGATACTACAGAGCTTAAAGGTGTTAAAAGGAGAATGATTGATGAACTAATATATGCTGAGAAATGTTTGTTGAAGAACTATCTCAGAACAACTCCTGACATCAGAGAGATCAGAAAATGAAGAAGCCAAGTCGAAGATCTACAACTGCTTAAATTCTGATATTTATACAGATTGAAGTTGTTATCAGAAGCTGAAATTGGTAAAAACTTTAAGGATTGTAAGTTGTAGTTATCTAGTCTAATTCTCATGCATTTGTACTTAATGTTTTTGACATCATCAAATATCTGTTAAACTTGTATATTTTGTTAATTTACAAATTGGGGGAGATTGTTAGATATATTTGATAATGTTATGGCTAATATGTTTTATATTTAGCTTTCAGATCTTACGTGAACAGGATAAATCAGTACTTAACTGTTGATCAGTACTTATACTGGAAGTCAGGACTTAAGGATATCAGTACTTATATTATCAGGAGATAATTATCAGAAGATAGATATCAGAACTTAAGTGCTGAAGGACAATCAGATAAGGACAGTAGCTGATTAAAGGAAAGAAGATCGAGATAAACATAAGAAGAGATATGCATGAAGAAGGAATTCCGTGAAGAATGGAATACTTGGAAGAAAAGATATCTGATTGATATATTTTAGGAAGCAGAATTATATTCCATATCAATTAGCGATTATCTTGTAACTGTGTAGTATATAAACACAGACATAGGGTTTACACTAAAAGTGTTATCATTATTAGAAAAGATTATTCATTGTAACCCTAGCAGCTCTCGTGATATTTGTTCATCACTGAGAGGTAACAGTTCCATACTGTAACAGAGTTTATTGTTTCAATAAAGTTTGTTTTCTGTTACTTAAGTTCTTAAAGTTCGATTTGAGTGTACTATACACTGTATTCACCCCCTCTACAGTGTGTGTGTGTGTGTGACCTAACAATAATAGTTATTTTTTACACCATAGATTGACCTTGATCTTTTCATTAGCCTGAAAAGATCACATAGGATTGGGCCATAACTATTGCACGTTTACTTTACGCACTTTTCATATGATGTATAAATAGTATGTGTAGAGTAGAAAATGCATGTTTTAATTAGATTAATGATGCATGTATGTATTAGATACATCACCCATGCCATGCCTTTAAACAAGATAAAATCTGTAACGACTCAAGATTTAAAATTAACAAACGATCATGAGATTCTCGTGTTTATGAAACACGGAATAAAATATGAATTTTCTTTATTTCTGACATGGGGCGATTTTGTCAACAACGGGTTCATAGAACTTGTAAGGTTGTGGGTTTTAGCGAGACCGATTTGACTCCTCCACTACCTGGAAATCAAACCATTGACGAGTATTGATTTGAAGTATTTTATTCAAGGAAAAATTGGGAATCTCTTTATGATAGGATCATGATCGTTCTAAATTAAAAATCCTTAAGTAAAAATATTAAGTTTTAATCAGATGTTTTCCAATGAATGAACACTCATTGAATACTAGATCGATAAGGGGAAGGGCTGTCAGTGGCAGGGGACTCCTATCTATCGTGGTGAAATGCGACGAATATAAACGGTTATATTCGGACGTTGTATCATTGGGTCTAACTTAACTGAGTCATCATAATAAGGTGAATATAAACGGTTATATTCAACTATTATGAACTTAGAAGCATAGAGTTTGGTTAAAAATCTATTAGATAGATAAGATCAATTATTGTTCATCAAACTATCCAAGAATTATCTATGATATAATTGACAAATGTTGTCTACCTAAATAATCATGTTTTAAGGATACCAGTAGTTGACTTAGGACATGACGAAATATGGATCTTGGCTCACTAGAAAAATTTATGGGATATACTTTTCGAATTAATAATTAGGGCTATTAATTTGATAAAAAAATAGTGGGAGATATAATATGAATATATCATAATCATATGAACATAAAATTTTAACTCAGATAATCTAATGTTTATTTTGCGCCTTTATTATTGTAGATACTGAGTAATGGCAAACAACACAAACACATTATCCGTACGTTCAGTCCTTAAGAAGGACAAGCTGACAGGAGGAAACAACTTCCTAGACTGGCAGAGGAATTTGAGGATTGTCCTCAGGCAGGAGCGCAAGCTTCATGTCATTGATATTCCTCCTCCAGGCCCCCTTCCTGAGGGTGCTACTGTTGATGAACGAGCATCACGCACAAGGGATGAGAATGATGCAAATGATGTTGCATGTCTTATGTTGGCAACTATGAGTGCTGAGCTTCAAAGACAGCATGTGCATATGGATGCATATACTATCAATGAGCACTTGCAAAGCATGTTTGCAAGCCAAACTCGTCAAGAAAGGTTCAACACGAGTAAGTCACTTTTTAATTGCAAACAAGGGGCAAGTGAACCAGTTGGCCCACATATTCTGAAGATGATTGGTTATATTGAGTACCTTGAAACCTTGGGTTTCCCGATTGGTCCGGAAACTGGTATTGACCTAATAATGAATTCTTTGAAAAACAAATTCACTCAGTTTGTTGTGAACTACAATATGATGAATTTGATAAAACATCTACTGAATTATTGCATATGTTGAGAACATATGAGACCAAAATGAAGACAACTGAACCTGATCCCATACTGATGGTGGGAAATAAAGGTAAGGCCAAAGGGAAGGGCAAGTGGAAGGGTAAGAAGAAGATTGGATCTGATTCTACACCCAAGCCAAAGTCAGGTCCCAAACAGGATTTAAAGCCTAAAGGTGGTGTGGCCAAGGGTGAATGTCACTACTGTAAGAAAGCTGGTCACTGGAAGAAAAACTGTCCAATTTACTTGGAGGATCTGAAGAAAATGAAAGCAGTTCAGAATTCTGGATCAGGTATTTATGTTATAAGAGTCAATTTGTCTATTTCTACATCTTGTGTATTTGATACTGGATGTGCTTTTCACATTTGTATAAATGTGCAGGGCTTGCAGAGAAGTAGGACTTTGGCTAAGGGAGAAGTGGATCTAAGAGTAGGAAATGGAGCAAAAGTTGTTGCTTTAGCTGTAGGGACTTATTATTTATCTATGCCCTCTGGGCTTGTTTTAGAACTAGAAAACTATTTTTACGTGCCTGCGATTCGCAGAAATATTATTTATGTTTCTTGTTTGGACAAGAAAGGTTTTTCATTTACAATAAAGAACAACAGTTGTTATTTTGCTTTGAATGATTTAACCTATGTTGTTGCACGTTTATTTAATGGTTTATATGTTCTTAATTTAGATAATCATGTCTGTAATATAGAAAACAAACGACTTAAAATGAATGACTCAAATCAAACATACCTCTGGCATTGTCGTCTAGGCCACATAAATGAGAAACGCATATCCAAATTACATAAGGATGGATACTTGGATAAGTTTGATTTTGAATCATACCAAGAATGTGAATCTTGTTTGCTTAGTAAGATGACTAAAGCCCCTTTCACTGGTAAGGGTCAAAGGGCCACTAAACGTCTGGAGCTAATACATAGTGATGTATGTGGCCCAATACGTGTGATGGCTAGAGGAGGCTACTACTTCATAACATTTATTGATGATTTCAGTAGATATGGATATGTATATCTTATGAAGAACAAATCCGATTCTTTTGAAAAATTTAAAGAATACAAGGTTGAAGTAGAGAAGCAAATTGGCGGAGATGCAAGTATTAAGATCTTACGATCCGATCGTGGGGGTGAATACTTAAGCACAGAATTTAGAGAGTATTTGAAAGAGTGTGGTATTATATCACAACTCACTCCTCCAGGAACACCTCAATGGAATGGAGTTTCAGAGAGGAGAAATCGCACCTTGTTGGACATGGTGCGATCGATGATGAGTCATGCAGATCTTCCAATAAGTTTTTGGGGTTACGCTCTAGAAACAACGGCTTTCACACTTAACCATGTTCCTACTAAGAAGGTTCAAAAGACTCCACATGAGATATGCAAGGAGAAACGGTCAGGCATGAACTTTATGAAAGTTTGGGATGTAAGGCGTTTGTGAAATGTCAAGAATCTGACAAGCTTGGACCTAAATCCGAAGAGTGCAGTTTTGTGGGATACCCTAATAAAACAAAGGCGTATTATTTTTATAGTCCTTCTGAGCAGAAAGTGTTTATTGCTCGAGATGTTGTCTTCATGGAAAGAGATTTTATTTCCAAAAGAAATAGTGGGAGAACTATAGATCTCGATGAAGATCGAGAACCACAAAATAGCATTGAACCTGAAGTGGAACAAGAGCAGAATAATGATAATGCTCAACAAACACAGGTTGTTCATAGATCTGGTAGAATTCACCATGAGCCAGAGAGATATGGATTTCTCTTGACTCAGTGTGGTGATTTGATGCTCATAGATGAAGATGAGCCTCTCACATACCAAGATGCTATGAACAGTCCAGACTCTAAGAGATGGCTTGAAGCCATGAAATCCGAGATAGATTCCATGTACAAAAACCAAGTATGGACTTTGGTTGATCCACTTGAAGGGGTAAAACCCATAGGGTGCAAATGGGTTTTTAAGAAGAAAAAAGGCATGGATGAAAATGTTCAGACCTATAAAGCTAGGCTGGTTGCAAAAGGTTTCAAACAAATTCATGGTATTGACTATGATGAAACTTTCTCGCCAGTGGCTATGGTCAAGTATATAAGGATTTTACTTGCCATTGTAGCATTCCATGATTATGAAATCTGGCAAATGGATGTCAAAACAGCCTTCCTTAATGGAAGCCTTGAAGAGGATGTGTACATGACACAACCTGAGGGTTTTGTCGATCCAAGGAATGCTGGCAAGGTATGTAAATTGCGTCGATCCATTTATGGATTGAAGTAATCTTCTAGGAGATGAAATATCCGTTTTGATGAAATAGTCATAGAGTATGGCTTTGTTCAAAACGAAGATGAACCGTGTGTTTACAAGAAGGTTAGTGGGAGCTATGTGGCATTTGTAGTACTATATGTTGATGATATACTACTAATGGGGAATGACATACCTTCTCTAAAGGCGGTTAAGACTTGGTTAGGGAGCAATTTCTCCATAAAAGACTTAGGAGAGGCATCCTACACTCTAGGAATGAGGATCTATAGAGAAAGATCTAGAAGGATGATCGGTCTAAGTCAGAGCACATACATTGATAAGGTTTTGCATCATTTTGGAATGTAAAATGCAAAAAGGGGATATGACCCCGTGTCTCAAGGGATAACGATCTCTAAGGACCAGTGTCCGAAATTATTGGATGAGAAGGACCACATGAATAAAGTTCCATATGCTTCAGCAATTGGATCTATCATGTATGCAATGGTATGTACTCGCCCAGATGTCTCGTATGCTTTGAGCATGACGAGCAGATACTAGTCTAATCTGGGTGAAGGTCACTGGATGGCAGTCAAGAATATTCTTAAGTACCTGAAAAGAACTAAAGATTCATTCTTGGTGTATGGAGGAGAAGAGAAACTCGTTGTAAAAGGTTACACCGATGCAAGTTTCCAAACAGACAGAGATGATACTGTATCACAGTCTGGTTTTGTGTTTTGTCTAAACGGAGGTGCTGTAAGCTGGAAGAGTTCAAAGCAAGAAACAGTAGCTGATTCTACAATGGAGGCTGAGTACATTGCATCTTGTGAAGTAGCTAAGGAGGCCGTTTGGATTCAAAAGTTCATTTCTGTTTTGGGAGTGGTTCCATCGATCGCAGATCCCATTGATCTATACTGCGATAATAAAGGAGCCATTGCACAGGCTAAAGAATCTAGATGACACTCCCGGGCCAAACATATACTCAGGAGATTTCACCTTATTCGTGAGATTAATGAAAGGGGTGATATACACATATGTAAAGTGTACACAAATGATAACATTGCAGACCCACTGACCAAAGGCTTGTCGCAGCAGAAGCACGATGGTCACACTAGTTCCATGGGTATTAGATATATGGGTGATTGGCTCTAGTGCAAGTGGGAGATTGTGAGTGCAGGTGCCCTAGAAGCAATACATTATTCTTTTAAATCTTTATGTCAGTTGATCATTCAATAAATGTATTTATTATGACCTTAATTACTGCGATATTTTGTTTGCATAATAAATGTCCTTAGAATCATGATACACATTGTATAGTTTAAGTACATGACTTGAACTTGAGATTATATAATATATCATAATCTTAAAGGTCCCTAGTCGAGTATTATTATATAGGACAATAATAATACATAGATAGACTAGTATGTTGTTTGACAAGATAACCACATCTCATTGGTTATAAGTATAGGGATACTAAAATCAATACATAGGTATATGTGAGAGAACATGGTACTGGACAGACCCACTGTGAGATTCTTCATGTTTAATAAAGTCATAAGAAAGACTCACATTGATAATGGTGTAACGATCTTTTGACTTGAAATCATTATATTTCTATACGAGGATTAATATACTTTTACTATATTAAAAGTTAATTTTGATCGGGTGATGATAAAAGTGGACATCGGGTATATCATGAGTCGTATGAGAAATATGAATGATAGATAAAGGATTTAACCCTCCTATAATTAGGAGAGATATTATTGGCCTCTTGATTGAGTGAGATTATAAAATGCATGGCCATGCTCAAATAATGATTTGTCTTGATAGTCTACTCATGGATCAAGTAAACCCGGATTAAATGTTGAAGAGGATGACTAAATACATGCCTCGAGTTTAATCTATAATATGTATGGTTAAAGGGATTATATTACACGAAAAATATTAATCACGATAGGTTTTATCTAATCATGATTTAATTATTGTTTAATTGGGTAACAATGATGTATTACTAAATACCGCTCATTGTTTATAATTTTATTAGAGAATAAAATTATTATCAATTAAATAATAGCCTATAGGGTCACAAAAATAGAGCACTTAATGGAATAGTTAATTTAAATTATGGATTTAAATTAATTGATGATTATTTGAATTTTATTATAATTAAGTAAGACTTAATTGAGATAATATAAATTCGAATTAAAGGGAATGTTTTTGCCCACAATAATTAAGTATGACTTAGTTATTAATTAAATAATAGAAATTCGTTTTTATTATTTAATCCTATACCTACTAGGGTTGAGCTTTGCTGTTATGGGCTTTTTTATCAGTCATTATAAATAGATAATGATAGGTTAAGAGGTAAGTCACGTTTTAGAGAAAACCCTAGCAGCAAAGAGAGGCGGAGGCAATTCGGATCTTCAAGAAGGGGGCTAGTACATCCATTCCGTAGTCAAGTTCGTGAGACGTTCTTGGAGGTGCTCGTGTGGATACCATAGAGGTGTTTCTCCGAGAGGTAGACACAAAGCGTGATAACTAGGATCTCTGTTGAGTTCATGAAAGTTAAGCTCTTGAAAGGTATGATTCGTTATCTCCATAATCTGCCCATAATTATACATGGATCCTGTTCTTGGGTTTCGAAAATTTTTGTTTTATTTACGTTTATCCGCTGCGTTTTATGCCTCGGAACCCAACAAACACTGTATTAAACCCCCTTCTACAGTGTTGTGTGACCTAACGCCATTGTCGCTCTTTATGGTGTACTACCTTTCAGGCGCAAGCATTCATTGAATTTCTTGAAGTTCCAACGATTATTACCCTTCTAAAGATCATATTGACAATTGTCCCTCGGGGTTGCTTATTTTCCTGGAGTATCTTGATCTCCCATCTTATTCTTTATAATCTTTCACTCTATTGCTTCCTTCGCTATCTTGGTGAACCTGTTCAGTATCTTTCCTCGGATTTATAACTCAATTGTATTCCTTAGCTGTCGAAAATCATCGACATCAACTTCATGAAATCTTGGTTATAAATTCTTGTTCCTCTTGTCAGGGTTGGTGCGCAGTGACATCGGCCATAGACAATCTTCATATTTTCATATTATCAAGACTCGGCTTCTTAGAGCATTAAAACGTGCATGCTTGGTGAATTTCGGTTCTATGTTGTTCTTCCTCGGGGGAGAGTCTCCATCAGGGATACTTATCCTTAGAGCCGCACTTTTGATCCTACTATTGCTTCTAGTTGTTATCTTCATCGCCTCATATCAGGGGTCAAATTATTCTTCCTGTTATTTACTTTCACCTCCCGCTGTTGCAACCTATGTATGCTTTTCATATTGGTTTTGGCCAATGATAATTTAAAGTTAACATCCCAGGCTCCTTGTTGGACTATCAATGACATCCTATCATTCAAGTATATGGTGATCAAAGATTTTCTTTGAATCGGTCTTGGTCATACAAGGATTCTTCTTATCCTCGTTTCATGTCCTTGGGGGATGCAAAATATCTCATACAGTTTCGCATCATCATCGAGTCATGCCCCCGGGTTTAAGAAAGCATCATGCACTTTGTAAAATCGTTCATCAGCTGTTGTACTAGAGAGTTTTAAAACTTTCTTATGTGGTTATCTGGATTAATGAATCCATCATACGCCCAAATTGGGGTACCTTTAGCTTCCTTGAAATATAGGTATTCGTAGTTTCTCTCGTGGAGAGATATGTGGGATTATTCAGACCTTCAAAGGGCATCAAATCTTTGGGATCAATTCTTGGAATTTCCATCTTCTTTTTTCATGGAAGGCCGTCCGAGCCAACTATATCGAGTAATCGACCCTCGGGATCCAGGATTTCCAAATTTTATAAGTAGCCGGGTTTGTTTTTCCCTTTTCAAGTTTCTTTTCATCCATTAAATCACGAGTTAGATAAGATAAAAATATGATCTTCATCATCCTAAGCTTTCAATATTTAAGGCCCTTGAGGCTTGGGACATCTTTCTTCGGTCGGTCACTTCCTGGATGTCGCCTTCTTAGAGTGGTATCCTTCTCACTTCATCTTTCATCGTCCTCTTTCTAGGGACTGGAATAATCACAAATTCGGTCATTGATTGGTTTCAATCCTTGAATATAAGGGGGCGTATATCCTTTGCACGATTGATGTCAAATTCCGCTTCCTTATTTATAACCTTTGAATTCATATCCCGGATCATCCATGGTTCGGGAAAGGAGAATATTGGTAGAGCTAAGGTCTCAATTACCATCTAAAATTGGGGATTCGACCCTTAAACTTGAGGATTCTATCTTTCGAATTTGGGGATCTTAAATCATCCCTTCGGATTAAGATCGAGTTTTTGCCTAACGCATATCCCAACTTGTTAAATCTTGTTGATGTGCTCCTCATGAGCTCGAATTATTTTTCACAATGGTTTGAAGAATCTTCCCTTCGCGCCCTCAAGACTGAGAAAGTATCTGACAACGGGCTATTTATTTGGTTATCTCCTTCGTGGCTCGGTCACCTTATCAGATGGAAGATCACTGTCCTGGGTATTGGAACTAGAGAAATCTCGGAATTGTTATGAATGAGGATCAACCCCTGCAAATACCGGAATTCATAATCCTACTGCGTTCGACGCTGAAGTTTACTCCAGTCAGGTGGGTTAGCGTTTCTCCTAGATAAAAACATAATTGTTAACATCTGAAATCCGATTGGGGTTTCATCCCCTAGTTTTACATTTCTTGAGATTGGGGATCGGTCCCTAGAATTAGCTTTCGGGTCACAAGGAATCCCATTATTGTGGGACCAGCTTCTTGGTTTTATGATTGAAAGTTGTGGTGCTTCAATGATGGAAGAAATAACTTGAGTTGTGGCTGGTAGATCTTGATTACTTTATGATTCCAAATCTTTTAAGCTTTCCAGGTGTGTGCTTCATGATCATGGATCCTCTTCTTTATGATTTGGGGTTTCATCCTTTCACATCTTTAGGGTTAAAAACGCCCTTTGATTAGATGTTCCTTACTCATTTGCACCCTTCTTGTGGTGATCTCCTCTTCATATGAACAATCACTATCCTCGATATAGGGATCATAAAAATCATAACTTCTCCCTTCAATAAGGTTTAACCCTTACAAATAGCGAGGTTCGTACTCCTCATGTATTTAACGTTGCGTTCCTCCTCAAAATTTTACATCCTATAAGGTGGGTGATCATTCACCTTAAGGGAAGCTTAATAATTATCATCAAAAATTTGGGTGTTCATTAATGAGAGCACCATCTATAGTTTGGGACTCTTCCCTTAATTATGCATCTCTTGAGGTTGGAGACCTTTCTTTGAAACAGCAGTCGGGTAACGGGGATCAACGTACCTGAGAGATCAGCCCCCTAAGCATTGAGGTTTGACGGTGGTAGTATCCCAATGGTGGATGTGACATTACGCATCGTAACAGGTGGTTTCTCGGTGCTTCTTCGTGCTTTCATGGTTTTCGTCTTCTTCTCACAGACGGCGCCAAATGTTATGGATAAAAAACATGTATTTCTTTAATGCGGGTATTTAATGTCAGGGTTTGATAAGCTTCGAGCTTTAATGGTTGCGCTTGTGTTTCGTGGCTTGAATCCACCCTCACAAGATGCCTACGTACCTTGGCATATGTCAAGGATCAAGCCAAAATGTAGTTCTTAGTGATGCTTGCCCTCGGGGCTATGGCAGCGAGAGCTCACCAAAGACGTAGTGACTTTCATGTCCTTCGAGGACTGAGTCTAAAACGTCGTTCTAGGTAATGGACTTGTGGCTTGTAAGATGCATTCACGGCTTTGTAACGTGTGGAGCTCTTGTCCCAAAACGTTCTTTTTAAGTTGTAGGGGTAAGACCTTTTATACAGACATTGAGAGTCTAGGAATTAGGGTAGAATTGGATGACTTGGTGGGCAAGTATCCATCTTCGATTGGACTTTGGAGTCCTATAAAACAGGAATTAGTTTCATTCTGAATTTGGGTTGTTTGGAGGCTACTTCTTGTAGAAGTAGTTACTTATTTGAATACATTTATTGGGCTGTTTAATTAGCCTATTTATTAATTACGAATTTAATAAATAGTTAGGGTTTTGGGCCTCATTAATTGGGCATTCCCCTTTGACCAAATCAGGTCTAATTAAGGCGACATTAACTCCGTAATTAGGGTTATTTTTATTCCATATCATTTGCCCCCCAACTTCTGGGAAACACACTAAATATTTTGTAGAATTTAGGTTATCTCTTACCCTATTCGGGTTACCGTTTTTATTGTAAAGTATGGAGCAACCTACACATTTATAACAATTTGCCTTATCCGAGGCTTCAGGATATTTTCTTGAATTTATAAAATTTTCCATACTCATTTTCTTACCTTATTTCTATTTTTAGAAATTTTCTGGTATTTTCCCCTTAAGTTGCGGGGATTATCTCATACTCACAAGTATTTTTCCTAAATTTTTAAGAATTTTTTCGTACCTCCGGGTATTTTTATTAAATTTTTAAGAATTGTTTCGTACCTCCGGGTATTTTTCGTGATTTTTTCTAATATTTTAGGAATTTTTCCGTACCTCCAAGTATTTTTCGTGATTTTTCCTAATATTTTAGGAATTTTTCCGTACCTCCGGGTACTTTTCCAATTTTTTCCTAATATTCTAGAAATATTTTCATACCTTTGGGTATTTTTCGTGATTTTTCCTAATATTTTAGGAATTTTTCTGTACCTCCAAGTATTTTTCATTTTCCGTACCTTCGGGTATTTTTCCAAATTTTTCCTAATATTCTAGGAATATTTTCATACCTCTGGGTATTTTTCGTGATTTTTTCTAATATTTTAGGAATTTTTCCGTACCTCCAAGTATTTTTCGTGATTAAATGTGTCAACTTTAAAATTTCAGGAACCGTCGTGCAAAATTTACAAAACTAGGGGTACTAAGTGGCAATTTGCCACCTTTCCCCACTCGACCAGACTTCTGGTCGAACTCCACACATTTAGTCCCTCCTAGTCGATTGGAATTCGACCAGGATATGTATATCTTTTTTTTTCTTTTTCTTTTTTTCTTTTTCTTTTTTTTTCTTTTTTTCTTTTTCTTTTTCTTTTTCTTTTTTTTCTTTTCTCTTTTTTTCTTTTTTCTCTTTTTTTCCTTTTTTCTTTCTTCTTCTTTTTTCTTCTTTTTTTCTCTTTTTTCTTTCTTTTCTCCTCTTTTTTTTCTTTCAAAATATTATTAATAAATAATAATATTTAATTATTCAAAAAAATTGAATAATATTGGCCCCAAAATTAGGGGTGTCCAACCCGGATAAAATTTCGCACGGATAAATTTCGATCTGAATTTTAATATTATTATTTCTAATTATATTTTCCTTATATTTATTATTTGAATAATAAATATATTTGTTGTGGAGGGGTCTTATGCAACATGATTGAGGGATTCCAATCATTGTAGACTAGGAATTTGCACCTTTCAGACCATGAATTCGTACCCTTTTGACGTGAATTCTTGGTAGAATTTCGACCAGGATGCATCCTGGTCGAATTCGACCAGGATTCTCGTCGGATTATGGGTGATTTTGTCACTCTCGACCAGAATTCTCGTCGGATTATGGGTGATTTTGTCGCTCTGGTCGGATTGATTTTCGACCAGGATGCAGCCCCCTTCAAATGAGGACTCTCGTCGGATTATAGGTGATTTTGTCGCCCTGGTCGGATTGATTTTCGACTAGGATGCGGCCCCTATCCAACAAGGACTCTCGTCGAATTATTGGTGATTTTAACACTCTGGTCGAACTGATTTTCGACCAGGAATCCTAGTCCTTTAGACCAGGAATATTGACCCCGTATATCAGGAACCCTAGTCCTTTAGACCAGGAATCCTGACCCCGTATACCAGGAATCCTAGTCCTTTAGACCAGGAATCCTAAATTACGAGTTACAAGCCTTTTAATGGCCATAACGTTTCGCTCGTTATTCTGATTTGAGCATATAATATACCGAATCAAAGCTTATTATGAGCTATAACTCATGATGGTTGATGGCATCTTCATATTTTTTTACGTTCCTTGATCCCTCAATTTGGACGGGAAGTGGCCTATACGAGCCTTCATGGAATAAAATATGCTTCTAATTTCAAATTAATTTTAATGAACCCCTTTAAATATCAATTAATTTAAAGTTCACTAAAACTAATAAATCACAACTTTGATTTAGTATAGTTGAAACTTTTATCATTGAATTGATCCGGTCTCAATTAGTTAAATCAAAATTATGCTGCAATATTTTACTCATAACTTAACCAATTATGGTTAAATTATTTTCAAACAATTTATCAATATAAGTGTGTTAAAATATTTATCAATTAGATATAATCACACAAATATTTGAAATACGATAAGTAAATAATGACACATAAATTCACATGTCCTTAACATATTGACAATTAAATAACAAGTGAATTTGTTTGAGACAAATTGCAGTTAATGGCATATAATTTGTTAATTAGAAAATTTTAACATCCCAAGTTCACTAACCAACTTAGAGAAAGTGTTTTCATCAAGTGGTTTTGTGAAGATGTCTTCAATTTGATCCTTTGTGGGTACAAAATGTAATTCCACAGTGCCATTTGTGAGATGCTCTTTGATGAAGTGATACATGATATTAATATGCTTTGTTCTTGAGTGCTGAACTGGGTTGATTGAGATTGTTATTGCACTTGTATTGTCACAGAATATTGGAATCTTAGATACCAACAGACCATAATCCCGGAGTTGGTTCCTCATCCATAAGATTTGGGCACAACAGCTTCCAGTAGTTATGTATTTAGCTTCAGCAGTTGATGTGGATACTGAGTGTTGCTTCTTGGTATGCCAGGATACCAACCTTCTTCCAAGAAACTGACAGCTTCCTGAGGTACTCTTCCGTTCAATCTTACAACCTGCAAAATCTGAATTTGTATAGCCAACTAGGTTAAAACATGTACCTTTAGGGCACCAAATTCCAAGATTTGGAGTCCCCTTAAGATACCTAAATATTCTCCTAATAGCTATAAGATGAGATTCTTTAGGATCAGCTTGAAATCGAGCACATAAGCATGTTGCAAACATAATATCTGGCCTACTTGCTGTGAGATAAAATAATGAGCCTATCATACCTCTGTAGCTTGTGATGTCAACTTTCTTACCAGCTTTGTCCTGATCAGGCTTAGTGGTTGTTGGCATTGAAGTCTTTGCCGGAGTTGAATCTTCCTGATTGTACTTTTTGAGAAGTTCTCTGATATACTTGGATTGACAGATGAATATACCATCTTTCCTTTAACTCACTTGTAATCCAAGAAAGTAGTTCAACTCTCCCATCATGCTCATTTCATACTTACTCTGCATTAGCTTTGAAAATCTCTTGCAAAGATCATCATTAGTAGAACCAAATATAATATCGTCAACATATACTTGAACTAATATCATATCAGATTTATGCATTTTGTGAAACAAAGTTTTATCTATAACACCTCTAGTAAAACCATTTTCAAGTAAAAACTCAAAGAGAGTGGCATACCATGTCCTTGGAGCTTGCTTAAGACCATAGAGAGCTTTGAATAGAAAGTATACAAAATCAGCCAGATTTGGATCTTCAAAACCTGGAGGTTGTTCCACATACACTTCTTCTTCTAGCTCCCCATTCAAAAATACACTCTTCACATCCATTAGATAAACCTTGAATTCTGAATGTGCTGCGAATTCCAGAAACATCCTGATTGCCTCAAGTCTAGCTACTGGTGCATAGGTTTCATCATAATCTATACCATCTTCTTTGAGAGTAACTTTTAGCTACCAATCTGGCCTTGTTTCTCGTTATAATGCCATCTTCATCTAACTTGTTTGCGAATACCCATTTAGTGCCTATCACTGACTTATCCTTTGGTCGGGGTACCAGCTTCCATACCTTCTGCCTCTCGAACTGATTGAGTTCATCTTGCATAGTAATAACCCAATTAGGATCTTCAAGTGCCTCATCCACTTTCTTAGGTTCCATTTCTGAGAGAAACCCTAAAAAGTGACATTTATTCTGTGTGGCATGTCTAGTTCTCACTCCTGTGTCAGGATCACCAATGATTAGTTCAAAGGGATGGTCTCTGTTCCAAACTCTTTGTCGATGCAGATAAGATCTTGATGTTTTCCCTTGTTCAGCATGATGTTGAGTGTGAACTGTAGATCCTCTTCCTGCTCCCCCTGAGTTGCTGCCACCATGCCTTGATGATTCTGATATTTGAGTAGTAGTTCTTGAAGGGGTTCCTGCATGATTATCATAATCATCATTTCCACCATTACCAACACTTGATTCAGGATCAGCATTGCCATGGTCTATAGGTATAGCACTAGCAATCTCAGGTTCTTCTATATCTAAAGGATCATTTGACAGATTTTCAAATTCCAGAGATTCAGAATCCTTTTCTCTTTGCAGGCTTGCCAACTTGGTGTCATCGAATGTTACATTAAGGCTTTCAATCTTCTTCTGCTCAGTAATCATGTAAACCCTGTAAGCATTAGATTCCAGAGAGTAGCCAAGAAATATCCCTTCTTCCACTTTAGCATTAAACTTTCCCAGATGCTCATTTCCTTCTTTTAGTACAAAACATTTAGCTCCAAACACATGAAAGTATTTCAGTGTTGGTTTCTTGTTATCCATAATCTCATAAGGAGTCTTATCATGATCTTTACTAATCAGGGTACGATTTTGGCTAGTAGTCGGCTCATAATTTATGAGTAGTCTAGGGTTGAATGAGATGGAGTGAAACGCACTCATTCAGAAATTGTTGAAAAAAAGAGAAAAAAAAAGAAAAAAAAGAAAGAAAAGAAAAAATATACGTGTTATGCATAATTGATCAAGAGTGAGCTATTTAATACTCGAGTTATTAAGTCCTAGGGGACTTTGTGCCTAGTGACCTAATGCTTTTATAGTCTGGGATCCGCTAACCTAACGCTCACTACATGGGTATTATTGCATAAGTCTTTTGGGACCTCATTTATTGCACGATAAAATAAGCATCTTTATTATGTGTTCAATAATAGCAAGAAAAATTTATAATATATGTAAAAAATTGAAAGTTGTGCAAATTTAACTATAAATAGCAAGACAAATATCATTAACCAAGTTCTCCAAATTAGAGTTCAATTCTCCAGTTCAACGAGTATCATATAATTCAACAATACTTATAACAATACTTGAATATAAAACAACAAATTGCAACATCAATGACTAGTATCATTAAATCCAATAATATCTGAAACAATACTTGATGATAAATCTGTTATGCCCAAAATTTGGTACAAGCAATATCCAGGCAAAATTCGGGTCAACATAACTCAATTTGGGCAGATGCCAAGAAAATAGGTTTTCGTGGACAGCTTGGCACGATCCAAACCCCTTGGACAACTTGGCGCGAGCCAAACCTTTTGGGCAGCTTGGCACGAGCGAAAACCCTTGAAAAGGTCAGGGCAAGCCCTTACCTTTGGAAAAGTTAGGGCGATGCCTAAATGTTTGATTGACAGATTCCTTGGACGTGATTACTTTGACAGATTCATACCTTGGATTTCCATGGACTAGGTTAAGGCGAGCCCTAACCATTGAATAGGTTAGGGCGCACCCTATAATGAAGAATGACAAAAGAGGAGATCAAAGGCTGATGAGACAGGGTGGCGCCAACATACAGAAATCTTTGGGCGCACCCTTAGATTCTACTTGGCATAAAATACATTTGACATGCTACTTGGACAGACTCTTTGGATACTCCAGGAGGACAATGGAAGATTATTACTAACATATTTTTTTTGCTTGTATTTTATTGAAGAACTCCTTCCTGTAATGCAAACACATAAAGGCAGTGTACATGGTCAGAGACCTCTAGGGGTATTCTGGACGGAAGGCCTCCTCCTGTAGTCAATGAGTGTCCTCATTGGGGATGTGGGGTAAACTTTGGTGTGTACTTTGGGAGCTCTGTTGATAAGTGGCATTTTATACCACTTAGAACGTCTTAAAATGGCTTAAATTGGTGTCTTGAAATCAAGTATTTTGTGTATTTGATGCGTTTTTCTAGTGTTTATGCATTTCAGGGCATTAGTTGCATTTCGGGGGAGGAATCATCAAGAATAAGCCTTGGCATGTGTTCACCATTGCGAGAGGAAAGGAATGGGCAGATTACGGCGAAGAAACGGAGCGAACCTGGATTTTTTCCAGTAGAGGCCTGCGCGCCCGCGCAGCAATGCTGAGCGGCCGCGCAGCAACCTGCGCGCCCGCGCAGCTATGCTGAGCGGCCGCGCAGGGTCGGGGAAAAAGATAAATTATTTTAGACTTCTACTTCTGTTTGGCTTCCAACTTCTATGTAATCTGAGTTTTATGGGACTATTATATAGGTAGATTTGAGACGTTTTCACAGAGAGTATTAAGGGGATTATGTTTTAGATTGTGTTTTACGCAAGAAGCGAAGGAGATAAGGAAGAAGACCGATTTAGCACACCGCAACGGAGAGGGAGCATATTTTCTTGTGATTCTTGTTTCGTTGTAACGTTGGATGCTAGTTTTCTTGCTTTGACTTATTTACTCTTGTGACGTACTCTTTTTTAATATAATTAGTTTAGTTATTATTTTCTTGTTTGTGTTTATCATGATTTCATATGAACCCATGATGGCGATAAGTTCTATTATGGGCTAATCGTGATCATGGGGTTGCAACGGATTTATTATGGAATTTTTTAGTTAATTGTTTAATACTTTAGTGTGTGATGATTGCATGATATCTAGTATTGGTTGTGCGTATTCGTCTTATGTGCGTCGCGAACATATAAGATAGGGTGTTAATCTCTTGTGAAGCGACGGTGGATCTTGAGATTTAGAACTTGCCATGCTAGCATAGGTTCATGTACGTTGAGCATGATTAGTGGGTAACTCTAACAGTTTTATTTGCCCTATGTAATCAAAAGGAATAACTTGAGCTTAAATCGTTGTGTTGTCAATTTCTGTAGACATATAGGAACTCAACATAATTGATGACTATTCAACTTCTATCTTAATTGTGGATGCTTGGTAGAATGGTATTAGTACAATGAAAGTTGGCTTTTATCAGTTTTATGTTATTCGATTAATATCATCACTGTCACATGCTAAAGGTAATAACAATGGCTATAGAAGGAAGTAATAATGAAGTTGTGATCTCATGAGTGTTTTATTATTGATAAATTGAAGTGTTAGTTAAGTGGTTAATTAAGTAGTTAATTATAGTTAATATTTAATCAACAATTTTAAGTGTTATTATCTTAACATTGAGAAGTAATCATACATTGGTGAGTGAGTTTAATTAGACAATAATTTAGTCTGAGTCTCTGAGGGAACGAACTAGAAAGTATTCTATATTACTTGCGAACGCGTATACTTGCGTGAATATTAGCGCGTGTTTTCGCCCTAACAAGTTTTTGGCGCCGCTGCCGGGGACTCGGCGTATTTGTTTAGTTTATGTACTTACCATCATTGGTCATTAGGACTCAGTGATTAGGACGTAGTAGTTACTTATTTTTTCTGGTTGTGTTTCAGGTACTTTAGCAAGCGTTTATGCAAACTCGTTCTCGTGCTCGCAAGAGGACTTTAGATACAGCTGAGGAGACAGACGAAGTTCTTGATATTCCGGAGAAGTTAGATTTTGAGGATTCGGATTCAGGAACTGAGCAGAAAGAACCAGTAAACATGGGAGATCGTATTGTTCAAGCTGATCCAGCTCTTATGGATTTTTCTTGGCCTAAAATTGATGACATTCAGTCAAGCATCCTTCATCCGGCTATTCAAGCTAACACCTTTGAAATCAAGCCAGGCACTATTCAGATGGTGCAGAATTCTGTTTCTTTTGGAGGAGCGGCAACTGAAGACCCCAACATGCACATAAGGAATTCTGTCGAGATCTGCAGCACTTTTAAGTATAATGGCGTGACTGATGAGGCTATCAAGTTGAGGCTTTTTCCATTCTCACTAAGGGATAAGGCTAAAGACTGGTTACATTCTGAACCAGCTGGGTCCATCACTACGTGGCAAGATCTTGCGCAAAAGTTTCTGGTGAAGTTTTATCCAATGGCAAAGACTACTGCTATGAGGAGTGCTCTTACTCAGTTTGCGCAGCAACCTACAGAATCTATGTGCGAGGCTTGGGAACGCTACAAGGAAATGTTGAGAAAATGTCCACATCATGGAATGCCAGATTGGATGGTGATCACTAGTTTCTATAATGGTTTGGGGGCCCAATCTCGGCCCATGCTCGATGCAACAGCTGGAGGAGCCTTATGGGCTAAAAGCTATACTGAGGCATATAACCTTATCGAGATGATGGCTGCAAATGAGCATCAAAACCCAACTCAGAGGATGACGTCAGGCAAGGTAGCAGGTATTCTGGAAGTTGATGCAGCCACCGCTATTGCAGCCCAGCTCCAAGCGCTATCAATGAAGGTTGATTCTCTGGCTACGTATGGAGTTAATCAAATAGCTATGGTTTGTGAGCTTTGTGCAGGTTCTCATGCTACGGATCAGTGTTCTCTTGTAAACGAATCTGTTCAGTATGTGAATAATTATCAGCGACAACAGCAGCCTGTGCCAGCGACCTATCATCCTAATAACAGAAATCATCCAAATTTCAGCTTGGGGAATAATCAGAATGCTATTCAGCCACCATATCAGCAAGGAGTGAGTAAACAGTTTAACCCACCTGGATTCCAGCAACCACAGCAGTATGCTACAAGGCAATCATATCCTCAACAGGGAAGTGCAGCTGCACCTACTAGTGCGGATTTTGAGGAACTTAAGCTGTTGTGCAAGAGTCAGGCGGTTTCTATCAAGACCTTGGAAAATCAAATCGGTCAATTAGCCAATGCAGTGCTCAATCGTCAACCTGGCACTCTTCCCAGTGACACGGAAGTACCAGGCAGGAAGGAAGCTAAAGAGCAAGTCAAGGCTATTACCTTAAGGTCTGGAAAAGTGGCTGATGCTGAAAAGGCAAAGGAAGTCGAAGCTGAAGTTAGAGATGAAGAATCTAAGCAAAAGGAGAAAGCGGCAGAACCAAGGAAGACTACTGTTGAACACACTCTGCCTGAGGCTAATACAGGGGAGAAACAGCTCTATCCTCCACCACCTTTTCCTAAGAGATTGCAGCAACAAAAGCTGGATAGACAGTTCGGGAAGTTTCTGGAGGTGTTCAAGAAACTTCACATCAATATACCTTTCGCTGAGGCTCTGGAACAAATGCCTAGTTATGCGAAGTTTATGAAGACTATTCTTTCAAGGAAGGTGAAACTGGATGACCTTGAAACCGTTGCTCTCACGGAAGAATGCAGCGCTGTTCTGCAGCAAAAGTTACCACCAAAACTGAAAGATCCAGGAAGCTTCACCATTCCTTGCACCATTGGCAATCTAACTTTTGACAAGTGCCTTTGTGATTTGGGAGCAAGCATTAATCTGATGCCGTTGTCAATCTTTAAAAAGCTGGATCTGCCTGATCCAAAACCCACATACATGTCGCTATAATTGGCTGACCGTTCCATTACTTACCCAAGGGGCATAGTTGAGGATGTGCTCGTCAAGGTGGATAAGCTCTTCTTTCCAGCAGATTTTGTTATTCTGGATTTTGAGGAAGATAAGAAGATTCCCATAATCTTGGGAAGGCCTTTCTTGGCTACTGGCCGTACCTTGATAGATGTGCAAAAAGGTGAACTTACTATGCGGGTCCAAGATCAGGATGTGACCTTCAATGTATTCAAGGCAATGAAATTCCCTACAGAAGATGAGGAGTGCTTAAAAGTGGATGTGATTGATACTGCGGTTACTTCGGAACTCGATCACATTCTAATGTCTGATGCATTGGAAAAGGCCTTAGTGGGGGATTTTGACAGCGATGATGAAGATAGCAACGAGCAATTACAATATCTGAACGCTTCTCCATGGAAGCGAAAGCTGGACATACCATTTGAATCTCTTGGTACTTCTAACCTTAAGAATGCTGAAGGGAAGCTCAAACCATCAATAGAGGAAGCACCTACCTTGGAGCTCAAACCATTACCTGAACACTTGAGGTATGCTTTTTTAGGTGATTCATCTACGTTACCTGTTATTATTTCATCTGACCTTTCAGGTAGTGAGGAAGACAAGCTCTTAAGGATTTTGAGAGAATTCAAATCGGCTATTGGATGGACCATAGCAGACATCAAGGGGATAAGTCCTTTATATTGTATGCATAAAATTCTGCTAGAGGAAGGTAGTAAGCCAATTGTGGAACAGCAGCGAAGACTGAATCCCATCATGAAGGAGGTGGTGAAGAAAGAAATTCTGAAATGGCTAGATGCAGGCATCATTTATCCTATTTCTGACAGCTCGTGGGTGAGCCCCGTAGAATGTGTACCTAAGAAGGGAGGTATCACTGTGGTCGCAAATGAAAAGAATGAGCTCATCCCTACTCGAACAGTTACAGGATGGAGAGTATGCATGGATTATAGAAAATTGAACAAAGCCACAAGGAAGGATCACTTCCCCCTTCCATTTATTGATCAAATGCTTGACAGATTGGCGGGTCATGAGTATTTTTGTCTTCTGGATGGTTATTCCGGGTATAATCAGATTTGTATTGCACCAGAGGATCAGGAAAAGACTACCTTCACTTGTCCATTTGGCACATTTGCTTTTCGCAGAGTTTCGTTTGGGTTATGTGGCGCCCCGGCCACTTTTCAGAGATGTATGATGGCTATATTCTCTGACATGATTGGAAATAACGTCGAAGTGTTCATGGATGACTTCTCCGTCTTTGGACACTCATATGATGAATGTTTGAATAATCTGCGCGCCGTACTCAAAAGATGCGTGGAAACTAATTTGGTGCTTAATTGGGAGAAATGTCATTTTATGGTGCGTGAAGGCATTATCCTTGGGCATAAGGTCTCTAGCAAGGGTCTGGAGGTGGACAAGGCCAAGGTGGGAGTCATTGAAAATCTTCCCCCACCTAATTCTGTGAAAGGAATCCGTAGTTTTCTTGGTCATGCGGGTTTTTATCGGCGATTCATCAAGGACTTTTCAAAGATATCTAAGCCGTTGTGCAATTTGCTTGAGAAAGATGTGCCTTTCAAATTTGATGATGAATGTTTGGCAGCATTCGAGACTCTCAAGGAGAGTTTGATCACGGCACCAGTCATTACAGCACCAGATTGGACAGAACCGTTTGAGATGATGTGTGATGCGAGTGATTATGCGGTAGGTGCAGTTCTGGGACAGCGCAAGAAAAATCTCTTCCATGTGGTCTACTATGCGAGTAAGACTTTAAATGGTGCCCAATTGAACTACACCACTACTGAGAAGGAGCTTTTGGCTATAGTCTTTGGCTTTGAGAAATTTCGATCTTATCTGCTTGGTACGAAAGTAACAGTATTCACTGATCATGCAGCTATTCGCTATCTGGTTTCTAAGAAGGATTCGAAGCCGAGACTCATTCGTTGGGTGCTTTTACTTCAGGAATTTGAGTTAGAGATCAAAGATAGAAAAGGTACTGAGAATCAAGTAGCTGACCATCTCTCTAGGTTGGAGAATCCTGATTCTACTTCACAAGATAGGACGTTAATCAATGAATCTTTTCCGGATGAGCAGTTGTTTGCAATTAAGGAGGAAGAACCATGGTTTACAGATATTGTAAACTATCTCGTCAGCAACATAATGCCTCCTAATTTGACATCCGCTCAAAAGAAGAAGTTTCTGCATGAGGTGAAGTGGTATATGTGGGATGAACCATATTTGTTTAGACAGGGAGCTGACCAGATCATCAGGAGATGTATCCCGTTCTGTGAGACGGAGGGGATATTACGAGACTGCCATTCCACGGTTTATGGGGGACACTATGGAGGTGAGAAGACGGTAGCTCGTATTCTGCAAGCAGGTTTTTTCTGGCCTACTTTGTTCAAGGATGCTCATCAGTTTGTTTTAAGGTGTGATCGTTGCCAAAGAGTGGGAAATTTGTCAAGGAAGGATGAAATGCCATTAAATGTGATGCTTGAAGTCGAGGTCTTTGATGTATGGGGAATCGATTTCATGGGGCCTTTTAT
Organism: Apium graveolens; assembly: GCF_009905375.1. NCBI lineage: Eukaryota > Viridiplantae > Streptophyta > Magnoliopsida > Apiales > Apiaceae > Apium > Apium graveolens. Next base: position 296,540,811 of record NC_133649.1, read on the forward strand.
CTCGTCTTGCAATAATCAGTACATCTTGTTGGCAGTCGATTATGTCTCAAAATGGGTCGAAGTTAAAGCTTTACCGACAAATGATGCAAAGGCAGTACTAAATTTTCTTCATAAGCAAATTTTCACAAGGTTTGGAACACTTCGGGTAATCATAAGTGATGAAGGATCGCATTTTTGCAACCGTAAGTTCACTTCTATGATGCAGCATTATAATGTGAATCATCGAGTAGCTACTGCCTATCATCCGCAAACAAATGGTCAAGCGGAAGTGTCTAACAGAGAGATAAAGCGTATTCTAGAGAAGGTTGTTTGTCCGTCAAGGAAGGATTGGTCTTTAAAGCTCGATGAAGCTGTTTGGGCTTACAGAACAGCATACAAAACTCCACTTGGGATGTCACCGTTTCAGTTGGTGTACGGTAAGGGATGTCATCTACCGGCGGAGCTTGAGCATAAGGCCTACTGGGCATTGAAGAAATTGAACCTGGATTTAGATGCAGCTGGTAAGAAAAGAATGCTTCAGCTTAATGAACTTGATGAATTTCGACTTCAAGCGTACGAGAATAACAAAATGTATAAGGAAAAGGTGAAGAGATGGCACGATAGGAAGCTACATCCTAAGTTATTTGTGCTAGGGCAACAAGTTCTTTTATTCAACTCTCGGCTCCGACTTTTTCCTGGGAAGTTGAAATCAAGGTGGTCTGGACCTTTTATTGTCAAAACTGTGTTTCCACATGGAGCGGTGGAAATTTTTGAGAATGATTCGGACCAAGCATTCAAGGTTAACGGTCAGCGGTTGAAGCACTACTGTGGGGACATGGCAAACCGAGAGGTGGTTAGTGCCATTTTGTTGACTACTTGAGAAAGGTACGGAACGTCAAGCTAATGACGAAAAAGAAGCGCTGCGTGGGAGGCAACCCATGAATTGTTGTTACAGGAACCCTTAGAAGTTAATAACCTATCCAAAAACATAAAAAAAATCAGAAAACAGGGGCTGAAAAAAAAAATTTCCAGAGACCCTCTGCGCGCCCGCGCAGCTATGCTGAGCGGCCGCGCAGCAAGCTGCGCGCCCGCGCAGTTATGCTGAGCGGCCGCGCAGGGGTCGAGTTCCAGAAAATTTTTTACAGTTCAGAAAAAAAAAAACAAAAACACAAAAACAGTTTTAGCCCATAAACCCACGAATTGTTCCCACTACCCCATCATTTTATCCCTTAATTCCCAAACCCTAATCTAATCCACACCCTATATATACATACACCTATCCTACATATCTCCCACAAAACTTCCTACACTTAAACCCTCTCACAAACATCAAAAATCAGTTCTTACACACTTTTATTCACGAATCAATGGCACCCAAGAGAGCACGCACTATTGACAGCAGCAGCACAGTTCCTACTGCTGATTCATCAAGGGGTACTGCTGCAAGGCCTCGGTTAACTGACAGAGCTGCGGAGGAGGAGTACACTAGGCTGTTGGGGAAGCCGATTCTGAAGGAGAGGGGGTTTTTACCATCAGGGAGGGATGGTGAGTTTTTGCCAATGATTGTAGAGAAGGGGTGGATAGCTTTTTGTGAGTCACCCGAAGCAGTACCGATGTGCGTTGTTCGCGAGTTCTACGCGAACGCGAAGGCTGAAAAGAATGGGTTTTCTGTAGTCCGTGGGCTGACGGTTGATTATCATCCTGCGGCGATTCGCCGTGTGATTGGACAGCGAGAGAGGAAGCCCGAGGAGGAGAACTGGAATGAAAAGACTGCTGAGGATTTTGACTTGGATTTGATTTGTGCGACTCTCTGTCGACCGGGCACAGTTTGGACCCGCAGTCCAGCCAATAATGAGTATCGTCACTTTCCGGCGATCGCCATGAACAGGTATGCCCGTGCATGGAATGCATTTATATGTGCTAATATTTTGCCTTCTTCACATGCACACGAGGTCACAGTTGAGAGAGCACAGTTGATGTGGGGAATTCTGCATGATGAGTACTATGTGGACCTTGGTGAGTTTATCTACCAAGGAATTCTGAAGTTTTTGAGGGGAGCAAAGCATATGAACATCCCTTATGCATCCACGGTTACGAAGCTATGCCGAGCAGTGGGAGTGAACTGGCCGGCTCATGAGCAGTTGTAGTTGCCAGCAGCTCCGATTGATTCTGGCACTCTGAATGGGATGCATGAGTGGACCGGTGGTGAGCCTGAGGAGCATGGGCTGGGTTATCATCTTCCAGGAGGGCGTCCAGCACGAGGTGCTACTATGGCTAGGCCAAGGCGTGGTGAGGCTGGTTCTTCGAGAGCTCAGGAGGGTGCTGGGATGGGTGATGCCCAGTATAGGAGGCTTTCACAGTGGACGGATGCCATGTATGAGACGCAGAGCAGGTTTGCTCAGGAGCTCACCCTTGCGTTAGGGACTGCTTTTCGAGGCCTTGGAGCTGATATCCAGTGGCCAGTTTTTGGTGAGGACTCTGCATACCCACCGCCTGATACTCCACCCACTGAGGGTGATGATGATGATGACTTCGAGTAGGTATACCCTGTGTTCCTTTCTACTACTTTCACTGAGGACAGTGAAGATTTTTAGTTTGGGGGTGGTAGTTAAGGAATATTGTGTGTGTGTCATTTAGTTGCATATTCATGATAGTTTAGTTCATATAGTTGCATAATTTATGCCATATAGTTTTTTTTTATGAATGTCATGTAGCTCATGCATTTACCATGATCCCTTTTACAATGATTTATCGACTGAATTGTGATATTGATGCGAGTGTAGTGATAGCATTAAAGTGATATTAAGTTGTGTAGGTTGATATGCATGCTAGAAACAATTGTAAGTCCACTAAGTCTTAAAGAATGCGTAAGGGCTAGATTGTGTTATGATTTGGTTGTTTTCAAGGTCAATCTACTTATTATGCTTAGAATTCGATTATAGGTTCTTAGTGATAAAGACATGAAAAAAGAAAAAAATTTGGAGAAAAAAATATGGAAGTTGTTGCTAGTTGTGGCTAGGCGTCAAATGGCTAGTAGCCGGCTCGCATATGTTGCGAGTAGTCTAGGGTTGAGCAAGATGGAGCGAAACGCACTTGCTCAGAAGTTATTAAAAAAAAAAATTGCATAATTGATCAAGAGTGGGCTCTTTGGTATTCGAGTTATTAAGTTCTTAGGGGACTTTGTGCCTAGTGACCTAAGGCTTTTAGAGTCTGGGATCCGCTAACCTAACGCTCGTTACATGGATACCATTGTATAAGTCTTTTGTAAACCTCACTCATTGCACGGTCAAATAAGCATTTGAGTTGTAAATAAAAAGCACGATTCCGTAGTAAGCTCCAGAGTTCTTGTAGTGTTGTATATCACTTTGTGCCTAGATTTTTTATTTTTTGTATAATCGTAGGATTGCCTTGAGGATAGTCTAGTCATAGTAATTGGTCTAGTTTCGAAGCATATTTGTTAAGCATTTGAACACACCACGTTTCTGGCTGTATGTCCATTTGCATGAGTTTATTGATCTTTAGTTGTCTAACTGCATTCGTTGAGATGTGACAATTTGGTTGGTTAATTGTAGTAAGGGGGAGCGTTGCATTTTCATATAGATTGCATTCATGCATATTTTTATTTGTTTTTGAGTCTGTGACGCTTGAGGACAAGCATCGATTTAAGTTTGGGGGTGTGATAAGTGGCATTTTATACCACTTAGAACGTCTTAAAATGGCTTAAATTGGTGTCTTGAAATCAAGTATTTTGAGTATTTGATGCGTTTTTCTAGTGTTTATGTATTTCAGGGTATTAGTTGCATTTCGGGGGAGGAATCATCAAGAATAAGCCTTGGCATGTGTTCACCATTGCGAGAGGAAAGGAATGGGCAGATTACGGCGAAGAAACGGAGCAAACCTGGATTTTTTCCAGTAGAGGCCTGCACGCCCACGCAGCAATGCTGAGCGGCCGCGCAGCAACCTGCGCGCCCGCGCAGCTATGCTGAGCGGCCGCGCAGGGTCGGGGAAAAAGATAAATTATTTTAGACTTCTACTTCTGTTTGGCTTCCAACTTCTATGTAATCTGAGTTTTATGGGACTATTATATAGGTAGATTTGAGACGTTTTTACAGAGAGTATTAAGGGGATTATGTTTTAGATTGTGTTTTATGCAAGAAGCGAAGGAGATAAGGAAGAAGACCGATTTAGCACACCGCAACGGAGAGGGAGCATATTTTCTTGTGATTCTTGTTTCGTTGTAACGTTGGATGCTAGTTTTCTTGCTTTGACTTATTTACTCTTGTGACGTACTCTGTTTTAATATAATTAGTTTAGTTATTATTTTCTTGTTTGTGTTTATCATGATTTCATATGAACCCATGATGGCGATAAGTTCTATTATGGGCTAATCGTGATCATCGGGTTGCAACGGATTTATTATGGAATTTTTTAGTTAATTGTTTAATACTTTAGTTTATGATGATTGCATGATATCTAGTATTGGTTGTGCGTATTCGTCTTATGTGTGTCGCGAACATATAAGATAGGGTGTTAATCTCTTGTGAAGCGACGGTGGATCTTGAGATTTAGAACTTGCCATGCTAGCATAGGTTCATGTACGTTGAGCATGATTAGTGGGTAACTCTAACAGTTTTATTTGCCCTATGTAATCAAAAGGAATAACTTGAGCTTAAATCGTTGTGTTGTCAATTTCTGTAGACATATAGGAACTCAACATAATTGATGACTATTCAACTTCTATCTTAATTGTGGATGCTTGGTAGAATGGTATTAGTACAATGAAAGTTGGCTTTTATCAGTTTTATGTTATTCGATTAATATCATCACTGTCACATGCTAAAGGTAATAACAATGGCTATAGAAGGAAGTAATAATGAAGTTGTGATCTCATGAGTGTTTTATTATTGATAAATTGAAGTGTTAGTTAAGTGGTTAATTAAGTAGTTAATTATAGTTAATATTTAATCAACAATTTTAAGTGTTATTATCTTAACATTGAGAAGTAATCATACATTGGTGAGTGAGTTTAATTAGACAATAATTTAGTCTGAGTCTCTGAGGGAACGAACTAGAAAGTATTCTATATTACTTGCGAACGCGTATACTTGCGTGAATATTAGCGCGTGTTTTCGCCCTAACATCTGTCTCTGTAGTCAAAGGGTGTCCTCGTTGGGAGACTTTGAAGTATCCTGCATTTTGCACCCAAAAGTTTGGGATCACTTATCTTGCAATCTGGTAGGGGCTCCTTATCCGGGGGACAAGAATGCGTCCAACATTTGGGGCGAACAATGGCTATACCCGCGTCCACGGATTAGAGAAACAGCTGGTAGCGAAGGGTTATCCTTGGCCAGGGAGATGCCTTATCCATGAAGTCTCGAAGCCGCGGACGATACTTGGGTCTTTGTGATTGGGCCTCATTGGTGAACACTCCTAAAGCTAGTAGAAGACGGTTTCCAGTAGGTTTCCTACTGGGTCTTGGGACAAGAGATCTAAGCCCATTAGGTTTCTTGTTGTCCAAGAACTATGTTGTCTTGATTCCCTATAAATAGGGATATGTAGGCAAATTATATGGGGTCAGAAGCGAGAGCGCAAAGAAACCACCACTAACCCTAAACAATCTTAGCCACAAATAACTATAAACACCCAACACTGTTCATAAAATCCGACGAATACTGTTCACGTTTTTCGACGGAGAACCTCTGTCATAGATCTTATTTTCGGATACTAACCTCTGAAATCAATCACAACTTTATTTACTCTAGGGCGTGTAAAGTTCGCCCGATGAGGCCCAGCCGGCGAGCCTAAAACGACCATCATGATTTAGAGAGGAAATTCAGCAAAAGAAAAAACGAGATCTCAATTTGTCAAAGTTTATAAAAGTATACCATAAAAGTGACGGAGCCCATAGTATATCTTATGTGTTTTATCAAAGTTTCTTATAATCATTTTGAGAGAATAGCATATATAAATGAAATAGCTATACATTACATATAATAGCTTTAAAATAAATTCATCAAAGAATGTTAGAAATATGGCATCCGAGTGCAGAGATAACTCATTAGGAAAAGAGTGTAATTGTGGATAATATTCATACACAATGTGCAGGAGAACCCTGTACATTAAGCTAAATAGCCGATGGGGAAGTAAAAGAAAGAACTGTACTTACATGACTGTTTTAAATTATTGTTCAATTGAGGGACATGTATTGATCATTTTTTTGCTAATTTGTGTTTTGTTATTAAGTTTGGGTTTAAGCAGGAGTTTTTTGGACTTTTTTGAAAAATACCCAAGTCTAAATTTTTTTTTTGCAAAAATACTGTATTTTTTTCTAAAAAATTTTGAAAAATATATATTTTTTTAATTTGCAAAAGTACTATTTTTCAAAAAAAAAATGCAAAAATACGGGTTTTTGACAACCGGAATCAACTGCATGCAATATTTGACGAGTTACTGCGAATTTTTAAAAAAACCGGAATTTTTAAAGCACGGATAAAGCCCGTTTGAATGATTTTTCACACATCAATAAAGTCTATGTGTACACGTAAAATAATAATTATTTAATTTTAATCTTTAATAAATATGCAAAACACGTCCACGGAATATAATGGTGAATATTCATATTGTTATACCCGGAAATTGATATGGGCTCTAAACAGACCCATTACAAGGATTGTTATTGTTATTGGGCTAAAATAATTGGATCTAAATATAAAGTTGAACTCTCGTACCGGTATATTGACTAGAGACTATATACCGTTATGTTGACAAAGACCTCACCAGCTGACACGTGGGGGACACATCAATAAGATGAGTCATAACATTATATTACTAGGTGTACATGGCTACCTCTACATAAATAATAGGGAAGTCATGCTCTCATATCAACAGGAGAGGAGTCCTCACCTCATATTTTAAAGAGACTTGAAGAGACAAGTGGGAGTTATTACTGCTATCTCAACTGCACAGGAGGTATAACTACAATAATTTATGATCACATGACCCTATTGGGGCATATCATGGAAATCTAGCGGGACTACAATACGCTTAGAAGGGTCTCATCGACGTCAGCAATACTTACATATTTCCGGGACGACATCACATGACCAGACTCTAAGGGGTCGCATGTGAGGCCTCTAGGTGTTCTCGTGCCTCACAAACGAGATATCTTCGCCTAATACCATGACAGCCTATTATAGCCTAATTGGGCTTGGGCCATGGAATAATATGGGCTTTCTACGAACTATCCAACGGTCAACGGACCTGGGCTTTGATGGACCGGGCCAAACCCTAGCCCGTCTAGGTAACTTGTCCTCCAAGAACTACGTGTGGCTTGAACCCCTATAAAAGGGTACGTAGGCCTCTTGTTTACGGATGATCAATAGTCTAAAATAAGGGAGAAAAAACATTTTCTCTCTGGCATTCTTTGAATCAACGAACAAGATCAGCTACAACATTCATCAAAATCCATTCCGTGTTCTTCGCGTTCTTAGCAAAATAATCATATTTTGCTCCGTGATTTCAGCAAACCTCCAAAATATTGTTATACCAAATTCTCCCTATAACATCTGGCGCTAGAAGGAGGGGCTCTGTCATCAATTGGGAGAAAGATGACTAATTTCAAACATCGCAAGGGCATAAACCAGGAAGTGGAGACCGAGTCGCCTGAAGGTCATCCACCAAAGAGTCTTGAACGCCCCCTCGGCAAAAAGACTCTCAACGTGAAAATTCCTACTAAGAAGACCTTGATAATCTCAGGGCCTCCACCTATCGGTTCCTCTAAGGGCCCAAACGACTTGGAGGACCCAAAGTCAACAGGCGGAGAGACACCCATCACTCCCTCGCCAGGAAATGAGGAGGTCCTCTCCTATTTGGAAAGAATAGGAGCGCAATTGGAGGACATGGGTAAGCGAGTGGGAAAAGTGGAGCAGAGTCGTAGCGGCCTCAAAAAGAAGAAGAAGAGAGGAAGAAAGTTTGCAAAGGGTGCTAAAGGTGGCAGCACAAAGAAAAAGTTAATTGACGATTTCAATGAGGAGGATGAAGGCGAGACCCATGAAACAGATGGGGATGGAGAAAAGAAAGGAAATGAGTCACAAGGCCAAGCCTCATCTGAGCTTAGGCCAACCAGTATCTTTAATAGGATTGGTGTACAGCTCACTGAAAATGATTTGAGGCTCAAACTGGAAAAAATGAAGGCTGAAAGGCAGAAAAGAGGACCCCCGAGTCACGACCATGGTTCAGAGTGACCCCCCTCTCATCGAGAAGGTGTGCGGTCCTCCCAACGTGACCCGGAACGGTCCGTGCCTAAGAAAAGAAGGTCTGTACATAATGAGGAAGGGCATTCCAGTGCAACAGCTAAGCCTCCCAGCAAGGCTCCCCCTAATGTAAGGATCGGAGATTTGAAGATTGAGGAACTAAAGAAGCTCATGGATAAGATGGATGCGGATAAAAATGTCATTAATACAATGGGGACATTCTCTCCTTTTACTCAAGAAATCAGGACCGCTCCTTTGCCCCCGGGATTTAGAACTAATCCAGATTTGACATTCAAAGGGGACACTGACCCAGCTGCATACTTGATCCGCTTCAACACTGAAATGGAAGTATATCAGGTCTCACTCGAGGCCAGGTGCAGGTTGTTTGCGGCCTCTCTTCGGGGTAGTGCTCAGCAGTGGTTCTCTAAATTAGGGGCTCACGTCATCATAGACTCGTGGGAGGAGTTCGCCGATATCTTCATTAAGCAGTTCCAGTCTTCAATGTTGTATGCTCCCCCTGTAGCCACCCTGGCCAATATAAGGCAGAGGGAGGGTGAAACGCTTCAAGATTACTTCATAAGATTCAATGCAGAAGTCCCCCGAGTAAGAGATGCAAGTGAGGAAGCCGTCAAAAATTTCTTAATTGCTGGGCTCAGGGAAGGAACAAAATTCTGGAAATATATGCAGGCTCAAACCCCTTCTACTCTTGCTGATTTTCATGCCCAAGCAGAACCTTTCAAGTGGATAGAAAAATCTATGCAGGATTTGAAAAAGAGTGGGGGTAGCAGCAGCAGCAGCAACAATAAGGGAAGGGGAAGTAAGCGAAAGATGTCTTGGAGTCCAAAAAGAAATGGTAGAGATCGCAGTGAGAGCCCTAGGAGGGACCGAAATGCAAGGGAAAGGTCCCCACAGCGAGGAAGGACGGGGGACAGGAGGGAGCCCACTTGCACTCCCTTGGTCGCTTCCATTGAACATATATATGCTGTAAATTCGAATAAGGGCATGTTCAAGAAGCCTCCTAAAATGAATAGATTTGGAACCAAAGACACCAAAAAATATTGTGCTTTTCATGAGCAGACTGGGCATGAGACCGCAGATTGTTGGCAACTGAAGGAGCAGATAGAGGACCTGATTCGTAATGACAAGCTCACTGAATGGGTTGTGCGAGAAGTAAAAAAGTACAAGACAGGAGGAGTTGGCTACCATGAAGTGCCCCCGCCAGTTGACAAAAATGATGAGCCCTCAGCAAGAGGCACACGAGAGAACAACATACATGTAATCATGGGAGGGCCTCATGTAGGGGGAAACAGTAATAAGGCAATGGAAAGATATGCCCGCGAGGCTAAGGGGCTCCCTCTCACTAATGTTTATCATCTAGCGGATCGTCCTCCACAATATTTTGAAGGGGAAGACGAAGACATCATATTTACTAGGGAAGACGTGAAATGGGTTCATCACCCACATTCTGATGCCTTGGTAGTAAAGGCTAAGATCGGTACCACCAACATTCATCGGGTCTTCGTAGATACTGGAAGTTCAGCCGATGTTCTTACTTATGATGTTTATAAGAAGATGGGTTTTCTCGATAAAGATTTGTCACCAACAGCGGGATATCTCTATGGCTTCACAGGAAACTCGATTGGCATAAAGGGGCTCATAAAGCTGCCTATCACCCTTGGTGATGAGCCCTGTATGGCAACTCATGTGGCTGAATTTACAGTTGTTGATCAACCATGTGCCTATAATGCCATCATTGGGAGGCCAATCTTGAAAATGATGAAGATAGTAAATTCCATCCATGCTCTCTCCATGAAATTTCCAACCCCCCATGGGGTGGGATGTGTCCGAGGAACTCAGTATGACTCAAGAGACTGCTACAATAAAGCATTGAAAGCAGCCTCCAAAGGACGCATCTCTTATTCAGATGATGTAGAAATGGAAGATTGTGAGGGATCTAAAAAAAGGAAAGGGACCGTGAACATTATCTCCATTGAAGAGCTCCCAGACGGATATTTCGAAGGCTTAGGTGTACAGGTGGAGCCTCTCCCTGGGGCTATCATGATGGAAGCCTCTCAACCAGTCATGATTCTCCAAGAAGGTATTATTGAGGAAGCAAGTGATGAAGACGAGACCCCTAAACAGATTGCTATGAGAGCCCGAAAGGGAAAAGGGGCTCTCAAGGAGACATCTGCATTGGTAGACCTTCCTCGAATAATCACTCTCGATACTACATTCACTTCTGAACTTGAACCCGCCTCAGGGGTCACTATGCAGGAAATAGGGGAGCCTAGCAATGTGAAGAATCTTAACATCGATCTCGATCCACGTATCCCAGAGCATGTTGAAAGAGCAGGAGCAGCTGAGGACACAATTTCTATTTTAGTAGATGCACATGACTCTTCTAAAGTCCTCAAAATTGGCTCTCAATTGTCCCCGGAACTTAGAGAAAAGCATACCATCTTTCTCAAAGCAAACTTAGATGTGTTCGCTTGGTCTCATGCTGATATGGTGGGGATCGACCCCAATGTGATGTGTCATCGGCTTAACATTGATCCTGATAAAAAAGGAGTGAGGCAGAAAAGGCGACCTATTAGTGGGGAGCGAGCTGAGGCTCTCAAAGAAGAAGTGGACAGACTTCTCCAAGCAGGGTTGGTCAGAGAATCTTTCTACCCTATGTGGCTAGCAAATCCGGTATTGGTAAAAAAACTGAATGGGAAGTGGAGGACATGCGTCGACTTCACGGATCTTAACAAGGCATGTCCAAAGGATAGTTTTCCTTTGCCAAGGATTGATCAGCTAGTAGATGCTACAGCAGGTCATGCGCTTCTTAGTTTCATGGATGCTTATTCAGGGTATAATCAAATCCCCATGTATGGCCCTGATCAGGATCATACGTCTTTTATCACGGATAGAGGTCTCTACTGCTACATCGGGATGCCCTTTGGTCTCCTCAACGCAGGAGCCACTTATCAAAGATTGGTGAACATGATGTTTGAAAGGCAAATTGGGAAGACCATGGAGGTCTATGTGGATGACATGCTGGTTAAGTCTAGAAAGGCCTCCGATCATATTGATCACTTGACCGAAATGTTTGACATCTTGAGAAAATATAGAATGAAGCTCAATCCCCAGAAATGTGTGTTTGGAGTAGAGTCCAGAAAATTCCTTGGCTTCATTGTAAACCACAGAGGAATAGAGGCCAACCCAGCAAAAATTCAGGCATTGATGAACATGAGGTCTCCTCGGAATGTCAAGGAGGTCCAAAGCCTCACAGGGAGGATAGCTGCCTTGAACCGTTTTGTTTCTAAGTCATCTGACAAGTGTCATGAGTTTTTCAAGGCCATCAAAAAAGTTGGAAAGAAATTCGAGTGGACTCCTGAATGCGAGGAGGCCTTTCAAAAGATTAAGGAACACCTAGGGAAGCCTCCCCTCCTCTCAAAACCCAAGGTGGGGGAGACCCTTATTATCTATCTTGCTGTTTCAGAACATGCTATCAGTGATGTGCTCATTCGTGAGGAGGAAGGGGTTCAATACCCAGTCTACTATATTAGTAAAAGAATGCTGGATGCCGAGACTAGATATTCTAACATGGAAAAGTTGGCATATGCTCTCATATTGGCCTCACGCAAGCTAAGGCCCTACTTTCAGGCTCATAAAATTGAAATACGAACTGCCTACCCCTTGAGGCAGGTCATGCACAAGCCTGAGACGTCAGGAAGGCTTCTTAAGTGGACAGTTGAGCTCAGTCAATTTGATGTGGAATACAAGCCTCGAGGTGCTTTGAAGGGCCAAGCGTTGGCCGACTTCATACTTGAGTTCCCCCTCAATCCGTGGAAGACTCTACGGCTCTCATAGCAGTCCCATGGGTAGATGAACCCTTCGATGATAAGCAAAATTGTACCCCATGGTGGGATCTATATGTTGATGGGGCTGTTAACAATGAAGGATCAGGAGTCGGGATAGAACTAATAACCCCCGAAGGGCATAAGTTGCGAAGTGCTATCCATTTTACCTTCAAGACAACCAACAATGATGCTGAATATGAGGCTCTCATTATAGGCCTCAAACTAGCTCTGGAGATGAGGGTGGAGAATCTTAATGTTTACAGTGACTTAATGTTGGTCACCCATCATATTGGTTGTGGATGGCAGGCTAGGGGACCCCGAACTGAACTCTATCTCAAATGTGCACAAAGAATCATCAAACTTTTTAACGAAGTGAGAGTGGAGCACATCTCAAGGGATGAAAATACAAGGGTTGATGCATTGGCCAAATTGGGCTCTCAACGAGAGGCCACCTTACTTGGAGTCATCCCTCTCGAAATTCAAAACAAAACCAGTGTTCCTGAAGAATTTACTTTTGAGATTGCTGCTTTGGGGCGAACATGGATGACTCCAATTTGGGACTATGTCAAGACAGGCACTCTTCCCCAAGAAAAGAAGGAGGCTAGAAGGGTCAAGTATCAGGCGGCCCGTTATGTCATCTATGATGAGATTCTTTATAGAAGGGGCTTCAACACACCACTACTGAGGTGTGTAGACGGAGAAGAATGTAGTTACATCCTAAGGGAGGTGCATGAAGGCATATGTGGCAATCACTCGGGGGGTAGCTCGCTAGCCCAAAAGATTCTCAGATAGGGTTATTATTGGCCTACTCTAAAAAAAGATGCTTTTGAATTCTCCAGGGCATGTGATAAGTGCCAAAGGTATGCCAACTTCAGCAACATTCCGGCCACTCATCCCACTTCTCTTATGAGTCCTTGGCCCTTTGCTATGTAGGGGATAGATCTCATAGGGGATCTTCCCAAAGCAAAAGGAGGAGTTAAGTATGCAGTTGTCGCAGTGGACTACTTTACCAAGTGGGCCGAGGTTGAGCCCCTTGCCACTATCACCGTGAAGAAACTCAAGGACTTTGTCTACAGGGCCATTGTATGCAGGTACGGGATCCCTTATCAACTTATTTCAGATAATGGGAAGCAATTTGACAGCAAGGAGATGCGGGAGTTCTGTGAGGCATTGGGTATCAAAAAAGGTTTTTCCGCTATTAGTCATCCCCAAACTAATGGGCAGACGGAGGCTATCAACAAAATTATCAAACGTACCTTGAAGGGTAAACTCGAAGAAAGCAAAGGAAATTGGCCTGAGGAATTGCCAAAAGTGTTATGGTCCTACAACACTACCCCAAGAAGTACAACTGGAGAGACCCCATTCTCTCTATCCTATGGGTGTGAGGCCATGATCCCCGTGGAAGTTGGGTCATGCTCATTTAGAAGAGATCACTATGACCCCAAAGCTAATGAGGTTAATCACAGGCTCTATCTGGATATGATTGAAGAAACAAGAGAAGACTCCCAAGCAAGGCTAGCAGCCTATCAACAGCGGACTGCGAGGCACTATAATGGGAGAGTGAAGACCCTCCCCCTCCGGGTGGGAGATCTAGTCTTGAGGAGGGTAATGCCAAACACCAAGGTCCCGGGTCATGGGGTCTTTGGAGCAAATTGGGAAGGTCCTTACAAGGTGAAATCTGTACTTTGGGAAGGCACTTATCACTTGACAGACATGAATGACAAGCTTATTCCGCGAGCATGGAATGCGGAGCATCTCAGGAAATACTACCAGTAATGGGCATTCATCAATTGGTAGCCTTATTTATTTAAAGACTTAGTATGAATAAAATAACATCCTCAGTCTAGGGGGTAGTGGTTATATAAATGCCTCCCCTAATAGATGTAATGACATTGGGCTTCGTCCCTTATTATCTATGCATGGTTTATTCTTCAAATTTTTAACTTTTACTGTTAAAGTCATTTTACTTGTGTTCTAGCATTCGAAGCACTTTAGGAACTAGGCCAGCATGTCAATGCGAGGAAAAAGAATCTAGGGTAAAGCTTTGGGAGGCCCCCAAGAGGTCTCTACTGCAATCCAGGATTCTCGTCCATAAGTCTATCTAATGTTAATTCATGAAGTGACGACTAAAATAAAGCCACACATGGAAAATAATTACATGATGTCTCTCGTATTTATTTTAATCCTCTTGGAAAGAGCTAGCAAATATTGAGAAGACTTAAAAAGAAAACCTAGACATGCTATCACAATGTGCTGCGCATGCCAATGATTCGATGCAAGGCCTACACGCTAGCATCATGGAACACAAGGCTGGTGGACAACAATCACGTTGCCACAATTATCATCTCATAAGTGATCATAAAATATTTTGCAACTTTATTGTATTAAGATGCATAAATAAATCAAGCCAATAAAGGTTCCAAAAAAGCATCAAGATAAGTCGAAGAAATCAAGTCTACAAGTACAAGGCAAATAAATGGAGTGCCCACACCTCCAATGAGTCTAGTAGATAAAATCTGAGAGGAATAAAGAAGAGATCAAGGAGCCTCATTTAGTCGCTCCCCTCCTCATCTCCTCCCTAAGGTCATCAACAAGTTTCCCGATTTCTTCATCAAACCTGTACTAATCAAAGTCATCAATCTTTTTTAAGAAGACTTTCATGAAGTTAACAGATCCCCTGTCCTCGGCCTCACTAATGGTAATTGGGAGGGCATCAGCAGCATCTTTAGCTTCCCTCTCCAGCTTAGCAACACGGTCTGTAAGGTCCTTTAGCTGGGAGTCTGTCTTCTCTTTCTCAGCAACATGATCCAACTTGAGCTTCTCTTTGGCTGATTTCTCATCTTGAAGTTCTTTATTAAGTTTCTCAGTCGCATCCTCAAGCTTTTTCTTCCAAGTGTCTTCTGAGCCCTCGGCATTGGCCCGAGTCTCCGCAAGTGTGGATTCAAGGGCCGCTAATTGTTTGCTCATCTCTCGATTTGAAGAAGCTAAGGCCCGAATCTCCTTGTGACGAGTGGTCTGATGATAGAAAAGCTTAGTTACAACTCTAGTCATGGAAGCATTGGACTCCTCCATGGACTGCTGTGACCAAGCATACATGCTAACTTCTGCAACATGGGCATGCGCCAACTTTCCAAAGGTCTGGCTAACATGTCCAGGAGGAGGACTAAATGAAGAGCTGGTGTTTTCTTTGGTCCGCTTTAGCGGTGGTTCTTCATGAGTAATCATGATTTCAGCAGGCTTCTTTCTACTAGAAGAACGTGGAGAAGATGGTTGTGGAAGATACTCAGTATAACTTATTTGCTTAGGAGGATCTTGGGCAGTTACACCCACAAGGGAGGAGGAGCTTGCCTGATCACGAGAAGGGTTATCAGAAGCACCCGCCACCTCTTTCTTCCTCATGAAAGGGATCGTGGGAGGCTTCCTGAAAGCCATGCCTGTACAATCAACAAAAAATTATGTCAATACAAGGAAAAATCAATAAAATAAGCATGTGAATGCATTATAATTCAATGCAAGTGATACGGAATGCAGCAAATTAATATGGGCTATCATGCAACGCATGTGATGTGAAGACTATATAGCCTAACATTCTATTTGTTAATGAAACGAGTACTAGTTTGGCTCCTACGAGGGTTGACAACAATCTTTTCTGAGGTCTTCACCTCTTATCTTCGAAACCCACACTGAATTAAATTATTTTTTGTAAGTACGAGCCGAAGGTTTCTCTTCTCGTCAGGAAGTTTAACTATGTTGTCTGCATTCTCCTTATCTTTGCCTTTAAGTATGGGGCGTAATGGTTGATCTGTGACAAATCAGGGAGATATAAAGTGTATTAGTGCCAAGGCGCAAAGTAATGAATGTATGAAAGGATACTAAGTTCGAAGAAACTTACCAAGACTAATGTTAAAATGGGTCTGCACGCGGGGCACGTCATAAATATAGAAGTATGGTCTTTTCCAATCTCCAGAATTGCTAGGACTTCCAATGGTTAAATTCTTTCCATAGAATTTGGGCCGGACAGAGAAGTAAACATAGCCATAGTCCTTAGCACCAGATTGCTTTATAGTGACGAAGTAGTGGAGTTGCTCAGCCGTCAGTTTGGGGTATCCCTCAATATCATACATGATGTAGAGTGCAATCATAATTCTATAACCGTTCGGATTGATCTGGATGGGAGCAACCCTAAAATATTGGCACACCTCTCGAATGAAGGGGTGGAGAGGCGACGAAACCCCAAGCTCAAGGAGTGAGGTGGTCAAAACCATGCGGGGTGGCCTACCCCCATTCTCCTTATGGTTGAAGCGATAACATCGCATATGCTTTTGAGGAAGAATAGCACGGCCTTCAACTTGATGTCGTTCAACAGCCTTTGCTAGAATGTGTGGTTTAAGGCTGGTTGAGAGATCTTTGCAACAAAGTGTGAGCCCATGAGTCTTCTTCTTTCCCTTGGGATACATAGTCCCTTCGAGCATCGGTTGCCTAGGGGGTACATAAGCTTCACCATCAGAAAGCTCAGGAATGTAATCATAGTTGCACAAGTCAACTATTCGGGTGACATCCTCTAACTCCTTGGTGTTAGGGGACCCCTCCTCATCTGTTTCCTCCTTCTCGAAATTCTCTTTTGTTATTTCAGTATGAGAAAGGGCTCTTTTTGTTGGGTCCCTGGCATGAGTAGAGCCCCTTGGTGAGTAGGAGCTTGCATCTTGGAGTGCCTTAGCATGTGCCTCATTAGGTGGTGGTGGGGCGACCTGAGAAGAATGAGCACTCTTTTTAGTGTGGAACTGTCCTGACGCTTTTCCTTTAGTTACGGGTCACGTCACAGATAAAGGAAGGCGAGAGGAACTGGAGCTTGAGAGAGTCATCTTCTTTAATCTCCAGGCGTATGGGTGACTATCTCTAGTAAAGTTTTCATCTGGGAGGTGAGGATTGTGGTTTATGTCAATGGAATGGGGGTTGCCCTGCATCAGCCTCTCTATACCTACCACAATTTCAGACCTTATGTGCTGCATACGGAGTTAGGAATGCTCGTTGTCACTTCTCCTCAAGATAAATCCATGAGGGTGGGTGATTTAATAAAAACATGAACATATATGCATGTACGAAGCATATACGTGAATGATTATACAAGCACGAAGAATATATGACATGAAAAAATCATGGTGATTATGCAAGTAAAAGAAGAAAGCAAAAAAAAAAGGGTGACAGGGTTGTATTTACAAACCTTTTACGGAGCCTAGTAAAGAGGATGAAGATCCGAATGAACACGAAGAACTCGAAAGACGCGTACTTTGCTTATAAAAAATCCCTGTAGATCTTGGAGCACACTTGAAGACTTCTCTATTTGTGTTCTTGAGAAGATGTGAATAATGAATAGCGGGAAGTGATATTTATAGGCTTTTTATTAGGGGGTCAGAAATTATATACGACTTCAGATTGACTAATTCTTATGGGCCTAGATATTTGATTCAGAGTCTGATTTGAAAATTTTGGGTATACAGACTCAAATATAAGATATATATTTGAAGAAGGATTGGAATTGTTAAAAAAAATTATACCGAGGAGTCCTTGCAAACCAGCTCGCATATATATGGTCAGTTCGTGTTAAATAATAACACTGTGAGAAGGACGACGCGAGGTTAGGTGCACGTGTAGGAGAGCTTGGTATTAAAAAATAAAAATAAAAGGAAGCAGCAAGGCCCTCATGTGTTTGTATGATACAAGGCGTAGGCGTGCTATTGCAAAATAAACTGGGACCCACAAGTTTATTAAAACACAAATGGGAAATAAAACCAGGCATCTCTGTAATCAAAGCGCGTAGACCTGTAATGCCAGTAAAAAAAAAAGGGTGCGAGGAATCCTCGCCGGTGTGCCTGGGCCAAGCGTCTTCGCGTGGATAATTTACTAAAACAAATAGAACCTGCGAGGAAAGCTCTTACGTGTAATATGTGATGGTCCACACTTGTTGACAAAACAAAATAGAATTGGGATGTGCGAGATGGACACTTTGATTGGTTCGTGATTAAAAAAAAGGTTAGCGAGGAGTCCTCGCTTATACTTATCAAGTGACATAGTCAGCTCGGGTTTTAAGACAAGCAAAATGGAAAGGTATATGAGGTATAAGGTCAAAGCTGAGTGGGTAAAATAATATAAAAGTGAAGTGGAGCAAAAATTTGCAAGGAAGCCTGGGCAATTACTAAATTGTTGTGGGGTCCACGTGGATGTAAGAAAATCAAGTAAAAAAAATATTAAAACATGTACATGCACGTACATGTTAACATGGCTAAACAAATGACAAAAGGCATGTTCTTTTTCAGTTTGGCCGAAGATTAACTTGGTTAAGTAGGAGGATAGATTTATGGCGGGACCAGCTGGGAAAAAAAAACAAGTCTGCTTTATATAAGTGGCACGCAGGAGAGGCAGAAACAAATGCGCGGGCCGGGTTTCTTAATAATTCACATCCGAGGACAGAAAAATACTACGCAGCAATGAAGAATATATTAAAATATTTTTGAAATATTTTGATTTTATTTTTGGACCAGTCCAGAATTATTTTAAATAATTTGAAGACAAAAAAAAAAAAAATTCGTTCTCCGCTACAACTGCCTGCACCGAAGAACTGGGGGTAGTTGTTATACCCGAAAATTGATATGGGCTCTAAACAGACCCATTACAAGAATTGTTATTGTTATTGGGCTAAAATAATTGGATCTAAATATAAAGTTGAACTCTCGTACCGGTATATTGACTAGAGACTATATACCGTTATGTTGACAAAGACCTCACCAGCTGACACGTGGGGGACACATCAATAAGATGAGTCATAACATTATATTACTAGGTGTACATGGCTACCTCTACATAAATAATAGGGAAGTCATGCTCTCATATCAACAGGAGAGGAGTCCTCACCTCATATTTTAAAGAGACTTGAAGAGACAAGTGGGAGTTATTACTGCTATCTCAACTGCACAGGAGGTATAACTACAATAATTTATGATCACATGACCCTATTGGGGCATATCATGGAAATCTAGTGGGACTACAATACGCTTGGAAGGGTCTCTGTGATAACCCTAATTTTTGGAGATTTTTGAAACTCGGATGAATAGTAACTTTTGCTGACAATGCTGATTAAGAAAAATTATCAGACCACGATATATAGGAGTACTGTTATGGAAATTCTAAGATCGTATTAGTATTCCATAAAGAAAATAAGTGTATGTAAACGCTGTCGGATTTTGAAAACGAACACTTTTATTTTTCCCCGAGATTTCCACCAGACATTAAGGGATTTAAGGAATTAATATTAAGATGAAGGATTTTAAATTCAAGGATTATAAAGGAGAATTAATTTAGGTATTAAAAATACCAAGAAGATTTTATCAATAAAACCATTAAGGTATTTAACCAAACGATCAACGAGATTGAGTGATAACCGGACAAAGAAATGAATAACGACTCTTGTAAATACCTTTGCAAGTGGCAAGGCGAGTGGATGGTTGATCAAACAAGAAACCAAGTGATAGTTAGGAAGGAATGACTAGTTAATTATATAGTTAACTAGTGATGATCTCATCTCACCACAAATCACCAACACATGGCAAAAGGTGAGATCATCTTCCACTAACTCATTTGTTTATTATTAACCTAGCAAAATATCAAGACAACCCATCATTATCCACCACATTATTCCACCAACACAAGAAAGCAAAAGCATTTCCTCCCCCATTTCCATTGCTCTCGGCCAAAACAGAACCAGCACACTAAAACTGATGTATCTCCTTCATTTCTCACTCAAATATTGTGTTCTAGAGCTCATTGGAAAGGTATTGAGATGGCCTACAACTCTTGTTCACAAGTCTCGTCCAAATAATCATGGTAAGACCCTCATTTTTACAGTTCTTTAAATCCGACTTTTAGAAACTTCAAAGCCTAACTTTGTGTTCTTGATTTCTTTGGAAAGATCAAGCTTGTAGGAGGCTCCCTAAGGCTTCCTAGCAACTTAACACCTCCCAAGGAAGGTATAAAATTCAAACCCTAGCCTTTACTTTATTTGTTAGTAAGTTTAATGGTTGGTTTTGTGAAATGAGAAGCATGAATTGTGATTATTAGTAGTTTGGTTTGATTTGGAAGTGTTTTGGTAATTGAAGCTTGATTATAGTTCATAGGTCTTGATTGTGGTTGTTTGAGTTGAAAACCTTGGAGATTATGGACTGATGTGATATGGTTTAGGTGAAGTTTTGTTGTATTGATGGTTATGAGTTGGTTGGTGGTTAATTGGAGTAGTTTAAACATTGGTAATCGCGTAAATATAGCCGTCGTAATGTCCGATTTACTTTAGACTGCTTTTGTTCATAACATTTGGACCCGAGAACTCCCTGCTAGATTATTACCATTGCCATGTTTAGATAGTTCATGTTATGAGCTTCGTTTTGATATGTAGTTCGTTTGATTCCGATGTACGGTTTAGGAGAAACGACCGTTTTAAGTAACGGCGTTTCGCGAACGAAACTTTTCCCCTCGCCTTACTTTGAAACATAGGTTAAAGACCAAAAGGGGTTAATTAGTGTATGAAACAATTATGGTAAGAGTGTTAGGAAGTTGGTAAGACACTCGCGAAGGAATCGCCTTA
This sequence comes from Apium graveolens, assembly GCF_009905375.1. Lineage (NCBI taxonomy): Eukaryota > Viridiplantae > Streptophyta > Magnoliopsida > Apiales > Apiaceae > Apium > Apium graveolens. The sequence continues at coordinate 296,561,519 of NC_133649.1, forward strand.
AAACTTGTAATGGTTAAATTATAAAAAATGGTGGAGCCGAGGGTACTCGAGTGACTTAAGAGAATCAGTAAGCGCAAAGCGAGCGTTAGAGTCTAAGGTAGTTAGAGTATAGATTTACAAGTGACTTTGGTTTAATTCCAACTTACTTGTTGTTTATAGGTTACCAGACTCGTCCCGAGCCTTTTATCACCCCCAGTCGCTCAGGTAAGTTTTCTACCCGTTATACTGTTGTTGTGATGTATATATGTATATGCATTATCTTGTGATAGATGCATGTTGGTTAATTAGCAAATTTTGCGATATATTGAAGCATGCTGATATGGTATATATATGCATGCCTGTTTCGTATTCTTGCCATATTTATCTGTTGGTTTAGTTGATAATACCTATGCTAGAGAATAGCGGTAATTTGCATATACCCTTAGTATAGGGACCCAAAGGTGAAAACATTTTCTAAAACCGGGAGTCGAGGATCGCGAGTAGATTTTATATATATATTTATATATATATATGGTTATAGTTTTCAAAACTATTAATCGAATAAGGTTTATTCGATAACTTTATTTTATTAATGAATATTATCTTGAATATTTATTCGAGGACTTATGACTCCTTTATATTATTTATTGAATATTACTTGGATATTCATTTGAGGATGTATGACTCCTTTATTTTATTTAATGAATATTATTTATAATATTCATTCGAGGTATTATGACTCAGCTTATTATTTAATGAATATTATTTCGAATATTCATTCGAGGGCTTATGACTCAGCTTATTTATTTATTGAATATTATTTCGAATATTCATTCAAGGGCTTATGACTCAGCTTATTTTATTTATTGAATATTATTTGAATATTCATTTAAGGATCTATGACTCCGATTATTTACTGAGATATATTCTTTATTTTATTAAAGAATAAGGTGTCGATAATCAAACTCACTTTTGATTATTCAACTAAAGATAGTACTTTCGTATAGGTATATCTTTGGATATTTAATATTCATTTCAAGTAAAAATTTCAAAACTTCTACTTCAATTATTTTTATAAAGATTATTCTTTATGGAAATATTATTTAAATAATAATATTTAGATATTTTCTAATATATTGGGACTGATTTATTTTGTTAAATCAGCATCACTCCAAATATTCTTAAAAATGTTTTGCGAGTCTTCAAAATAATTTTTAAAAGTTAGAGCGGATCCCAAAACTCATTTTTATATTTAAGATCCTCCTTTCGAAGGGGATTTAAATACTCGATCAAAACCTGAGGGATCCGGCTCTGTGGTGTGTTTTATATTCGCAACAAGGTTGCTGTTTTGTTAAATGAATCGATTACTTACCCAACACTCGGGAAGTAAAATTCTTGGAACAAGTTAATCCATTAACAGGCATCGCCTGAGAAATATCGGTGAGTTCTCCTTTCCAACTAGATACGACTTCTTGGTGGAGCCGTATCAACAAGTTTCTACTTGGGGAAAGGGGGAACGAGCTTTACGTTTTAGAGTCATGGATTTCATCTGAACTAGGAGTGGCGTAAGTGGTCGAGTGGCGCCGGCTCAGCCTTATTATATTGGCCCAAATGGCCTGGAAGTTCCGCTAAGGCGGTCCATTCCTTAGGAGTTCAGTGTTCGGTTGACAAGTAAATCCGATAGGTTCTCCTCTACATGTAGAAAATGGTGGGGTTGCACTACTACGGCTGATCATCGTAAGTGGTCTTCCTGGCGCGGCAAACTCCCGTAATGAGTTCATCATCCAATTGGATATTTCTGCAACACTACCCAGAGCACTTCGATAGAAAGGCTACGGTTGGGCGATTGTTGAGTGTTGGCAGGGTCAAGTTTTCAAAATGATGTTTGCATCAAATGAAGTATCTCGTAACTTCATTTTATTTTGATGATATTTTAAAAGATTTAATCTATTCAAATCTGGTCTTGTAGTCTCATCTACGTGATGAACTTTTGAAACTAATTATAACTTGAACGGTGGTAGTTCAAGTAGTATTTGGAAAAGATATAAGTATATTGGAGTATCTTGTAACTTCATCTTTTAAACTTATATCTAGTAAATGATTATCTTATGCATGATAAAGATTTTCAGAAAAACGTTGAGACAAGGTTAGATATATGAGATCACCTTGCAATGATATTTTTATACAGTTATACACTGGAACTCTGAGTATATTATGCATGGAAGAGGACTTCCAAGATTTTGAAAAGTATATATGTATATATACTGAATATTTTGCGACTTCATCGCATTAAGATATCAAACTTGGTTCATTTCTTTTGACCAAGACTTTCATGAGTACTATGAAAAGGCTCATATATTGTAAATTATTATACATATTATTTTGGTGGGCTTGCTGCTCACCCTTGCTTTCTTCTTTCATCACACAACATCAGATAGACAAGATGAACATGACCAAGCTCCCAATTCGCGAGCGGATAGGAAACGTTCTGCAGCTTCCTATAGGCATTGAAGTCGCTGTAGCTAAGGTGGGAACTACCAATAGACTAGGCTTTAACTTTTGATGTACCAGATTTATGTATACTTATGAATTGTAATAATGGCAAAGAAAATGTAAATTTATTCAGAAAACCTTTTAAGGTGTATTGGCAGATAATTGTGGAATAAAATGACTTGTGATTATTTTTGGATGTTCATCTCTGAGACTATAACGTGTGGTGTGTGTGTTTATTGTGGGGTCACAGTACAGAGTAGTTGATTAATTATTAAGATTGGGTGTTATTAAGGGAAATGGAACTCGTGACAACCCGGATCCCCGACCCCGGATTTGGGGGTGTTACAGAAGTGGTATCAGAGCTAAGCGTTATAAACCTCAGAGATGATGTGACGTTAAGATAATAACTAAGATAATAAGAACTCTTGCCAAGTTCATAGTCGGGCTACCTAACGTAGTACTGACAGTTAAAACCCTTATGGGAACCCTTATAAATATCGTGATAGAAGAGTAGTTTGTTATCGTATATGGTAGCGGGACTCCGAACCCTGAGGTTGAGGAGCAACAACGCGATGATGTTTTATTACTAATTGGAGATCAGATTGTGGATCCGATAGAGCGTCCTAACGCAGGACCGGATGATGTTCATATTGAGGATGTAGCGGTTGAGGATGTTGTCCTAGAAGGGATTGTTGCTGAGGAGGATCCCGTGGAGGATCCTGATAAGAATGAATAAAGGACCACTGAGGAATTGATGACCATGGTTAGGGAAACTATCAGAGGTAGGATTGGCCGGTCACTACCGGAGGTTCGTTCAAGTTTGTAAAGATAGTAGCCCCTTTAACGCGGCTTACTCGTAAGACTGAGAAGTTCGAATGGACAGAGAAATGCGAGAACAACTTCTAAGAACCGAAGCAAAGGTTGGTGACGTTCCCTATGTTGGCGTTGCCGAATGGAAAATGAGATTTTGTGATGTGTAGTGACGATTCGCATAAGGAATTAGGGTGCTTCATATACAGCACAGCAAGGTAATCGCGTACGCGTCAAGACAATTAAGGGAATATAAAATTCGATGTCCCCACCCATGAGCTTGGGCTCGTGGCAATAGTTTTTCCCTAAAGATTGGAGGCACTACTTGTATGGAGAGAAGTGCAAGATTTACACAAACCATAGGAGCTCTAGTACATTTTTACGTAGAAAGAGCTCAACATACGCCATAGGAGGCGGTTAGAGCTAATCAAGAATTATGATTGGGAGATTCTTTATCATTCGGGGAAAGCCAATGTGGTGGCTGATGCCCTTAGTAAAAAGGAGAGACCCAAGATGATAATGTCTTTGGGATAGTGTATAAGAGATTTTGAGAAAATGGAAAAACCGGAGCCGGTACCGAAAAGCTGTTTGAGATTGCAATACAGACCGAATTTTTGGAAAAGAACATATTGTGCCAGAAAAAGTGATGAATGAAGGCAGAGAGTCAATGACTGGAGAAGAGATCCACACCGAGAAAGATGATAAGGGGATAGTGAGGTGTTCCTACAGAAATTGGGTTCCAAAAGTTCAAGAGCTTAAGGATGAGAACTTAGATGAGAGCCATAATTTGAGGAATAAGATTTAGGGCAAACCCTGAATGTGATAGTCAGGGAGGTTGCTATCAAGAAAGAAAGAACCCATAACATAATAGAATGGAAAACAAGGTTTTTAATGTATAAGATAACCCCGATTATGGGAGAAGGTTGAAACATTTCATACTAAGGAAACAGAAAGTCGAGTAAGGAAAGGAAACCCGAGATGGTACTCCTATACGACAATTTATGGACCAGTCTAGACAGAATTTAGACTATTATCCCCAACCACCACCCTGAGGAAATAATGCGGTGAGAAATTCTTTCAGGACCTTTAAGTCGCTAAGCTCTCAGAGTTTCAAGGAACAAGCTGACCCAGTCGAGGCAAGAGCCTGGCTAAAGGAAATACAGGAATCATTTGAGATTCTAAATGATTGACGAATCATAAAAGACTATTTTTGTCACTTACCCTCCTAAGAGAGAGGCCACCCGCTGGTGAAAGGCCAAGGAAGGCACGGAGCAAGAGATTATAATAAACTGATTTAAGTTCAGACAATTATTTTCGGGAAAGTACTTCCCAAGGTTATGGAGGTAGTGTAAAAGCTTTGGAGCTAGAACAAAAGCGGATGAGTATGATGAATTATGAATCTAAGTTGTAAAAGTTATCAAGATTCGTTCTGAGGACACGAATCCAGAATGACGGGATATTTGAAATCAATGCTTATGTTGTGTTGGTTCATGAAATAATGATAAGAGAAAGGAAAATAAAAATAAACTGAAGTGGAAAGGAATATAAAGGCAATAGAGTTTGAGGAATGATAAGGAAGTTGGGTATGAGGAAACCCTAAAGACTCGTAGCAAGAGAAATAGAAAAGTATGTAATCGTCAGGATGAGGGTGATTCACCATGAGTTAAATTGATGGTTGAAGGCATAAGAGATAAATATATTTTATCCCCTGTAAGTTGGGAGGATTTGAGGAAACCTTGAGATAGTTCGAAGGATAAATATTGAGACGCGGATAGACTGAGGAGACAAGGAAGTAAGAAATTAGGAAAATTGGATGGAGGAAGTGACCTTCAAGAATGTGAAGTGTAAGACCGGTGGCTTGATACCCAGGAAGGGAGACGCCAGGTATGAAAGATATCCCAACATTGAGATGACTGTTGAGATAAACAACAAAAGTAAATAAGGATTTATTAAGAAGAAGTTCACGTTGAACACGACCAATATCTTCCAGATCATCCATGTGATCATTACCAAATCAGGAAAGAAAAGCGGATAACCATTTTTATCTTTTGGAGGCCATGTGGATTGACCTTAACTTGAATAAGGATGCTATTGTGAAATTCGGTATAGACTATCGAGGTGGAAATGATTGAATAAGATACCCTTATCAGGGATATATGACTTTATTTATCCATGAAAGGATGCTTGTACCTTTTTAAAGGTGGAATTAAGGATAGAATATCGGAAACTTAAAACGAATCCTAGGGAAATGCATAAAGGTTGGCATTTCACCCTTAATAGGGATAGTATGAGTTTTGACAGTATGAATTGGAAAGGATTAAGGTAATAATAACCTTTAAGGATCAGTGGAGAAATTTTTCAGAAGTATATAGATAATGGTTCTAGTATTAGTAAATGGTATTTTGATATGCCCTGTATATAGGGAATACAGGAGGAACGATTGAAGGATAACCTTAGAGGTTTTACAAGGAGAAAGGAAATATTCGAAATTCTCAAGAATAAAAATGTTGATAAAGGAAATATGACATAATTATAATGATGCCAAGTGGGGCACGTGTTAAACCACGAGAAAGTATGGATCGAACCAGTAAAGGTCGAAATTGTTCAGGGCAATTAGGACCTAAGATAAAAGATGTTCTAAGTATGATTGAGAGTCAGTCGTGACAGTGATTAACCTCTAAAGATTGAGGCAATAACTTATGGAAAAATGGTGATATTTTTTTTTATTTACTCATCAGATATTAAAGAAAAGCATTTTCACATAAGCTGTGATTGAAATAAGGTAGAAAATTTATTTGGAGGTGGTTAAAATGACATTGACTGTAAGGAAATTTTACTATCAGGAAAGGCCAAAGAGGTGGCCGACACTTTAAAGGTAAGAGGATAATTATAGGCGCTTGTGCCAAAGGAATACATTGATGTTGGTTAAAGCTATGAAGGTTGTATTATGGTTTGGAAGATTGACATTCCTTCTGATGACTGTGCAATACCCAACCGTAATAGTAGTTGGTAAAGGTTTAATTCGTGTAATCGCCATGAGCGGGCTATCTATCTCAGGAGATATTATCTTGAGAATGAGCCTGGACCATGTTTCAAAAAAAAGGACTAAACAAACCTTTGAGTTAAGTCTTCTATTGAAGGCATATGATTAAGAATGGTATTAACCTGCTATCATTGCTTTCATTGAAACTCTTCTGCAATTTTATCTGCTTCACGTCATGAATGTACGTCAGGATTAGGAGTGTTCTTCATGAATCAAGAACGGTGATCATGTTACCTCCTTAGAAGAATTCGATATGATATGAATGGACTCCGTATGGTTAGCTATTAAAACTTCATGGAAAACGAATGACTACAGTAGGTCAACGGTGGGCCACAGTAATGCAGAAATGATTCTGAGAGTAATGAGCTGATTACTTACAACCGTGAGAGTTGTATTGGAATGGATGTTGAGAGTAAGTACCACTAATCGGGTCGTGGTGGTGTATAAGTTATCATTGATAGACTAATTAAGTCGATTATCTACCTATGATATATTTATTCCTTCTTATCGATAAAGAGTAGTATTACCCATACGAAGAAGGTTGCGGTATAGAAATGGATTCTAGTAACGATGAGGTCTAGAATGAGATCCCAGATTCGATTTTCGATATCGAGGGAGTTTCAAAGGTGATTGTGTATAAGCTCGAGGAAGAGCATGGGTCCATAGATTGATGGACGGAATGGCGAAAATATTTAGGCATGTGAAATGCGATGTTATAATACTTGATGTTGATATAAATACATATATGTTTTGTTCTCCTATGACAAACCTCTATAGTTCAGAGGTAGGTTCCAAGCCAGATATTTTGTGGCAGTATATTTTTTCATATATACAATTCTCTTCAATTCGTTCTTTTCTCTTCTTTTCATTTCATGTAAGCTGAGAAGAACAACCCTTCCAGAAAGGGGAGGTATTGCCGAATGACTATCTATCTGTGTGATAGAAGCCTAGTAGGATACCATCTATTGTTTAATTGCTTGTCAAGTACTAAAGGCTGGCCACCTTCTGTACTAACTATGCGATATAACAAGTGTTCATGATCATAGTGATCTCTCAATAAATTCTTTTACTTCTATATGAAGGATTAAGCTTTCGAAAATAGAAACAGCTGAAAAAGGAGTAATAAAGTTCTGGTAGTATTCGGAATGGAAACACATTCGTGATACTAAGGTTGGCATGGTTATTAAAAGGTTATAGAACGCTAACGAGCAAAAGTAAAACCAGTATAATATTAGGAACGGAAGGTAGTAGCGATTATGAACTGGAAAAGAATGGGTATTGAGAAGCAAAAGCTCTAATATTAAAAGCTATAATGAGAGTCTGTGCAATAAACTTGAAAGAATTTGGAATGATCACTTAACACGGATTGAGTTTTCTTACGATAATAGATCATATGTCAGTATTGAGATATCGCCTTATGAGATCCTTGAGGGAAGACAATGTCGATCTCCCTTATGTTAGGATGAAGTTGTAGAGCGCAAGATGCTCGGACCCGCAGTAGTCCAAAGGATCAAGGATATAATAAATTTTAATCAGAGGACGGCTGGTAGTAGCCCAAGATGGGAACACGAAGTATGTTGATTTGACACGAAAGGACAAGGAATAGGAAGTGGGGGACCTAGTGTTGTTATAGGTATTCCCTTGGAAAGGAAGGATGAGGTTCGGAAAGAAAGGGAAGCTAAGTCCACGAATTGTTGGACCCTTGGATATATTAAGACATATTGGGAAGATAGCATATGAGCTAGCCCTACCCCCGAATATGTAGCAAGTTTATAACGTGTTCCACGTATCAATGTTAAGAAAATATAATTCGGATGCCAGATAAATAGGGGCATATGAGCGCATAGACATGCAACCAGACGTAACCTATATGGAGCAACCAGGAAGGGTTATAGATCGAAAAGGGACAAGTGCTTAGGAGAAGGGTTATCAAACTAGTCAGAGTTTGGTGGTAGAACCATAATGTGGAAAATTGACTAGAGAGTTAGAAGGCACAATGCTAGAAAAGCATCCCCAACTATTTTCTATCTGATTCCGGGACGGAATCCTTTTAAGGAGGGGAGACTGTGATAACCCTAATTTTTGGAGATTTTTGAAACCCGGATGAATAGTAACTTTTGCTGACAATGCTGATTAAGAAAAATTATCAGACCACGATATATAGGAGTACTGTTATGGAAATTCTAAGATCGTATTAGTATTCCATAAAGAAAATAAGTGTATGTAAACGCTGTCGGATTTTGAAAACGAGCACTTTTATTTTTCCCCGAGATTTCCACCAGACATTAAGGGATTTAAGGAATTAATATTAAGATGAAGGATTTTAAATTCAAGGATTATAAAGGAGAATTAATTTAGGTATTAAAAATACCAAGAAGATTTTATCAATAAAACCATTAAGGTATTTAACCAAACGATCAACGAGATTGAGTGATAACCGGACAAAGAAATGAATAATGACTCTTGTAAATACCTTTGCAAGTGGCAAGGCGAGTGGATGGTTGATCAAACAAGAAACCAAGTGATAGTTAGGAAAGAATGACTAGTTAATTATATAGTTAACTAGTGATGATCTCATCTCACCACAAATCACCAACACATGGCAAATGGTGAGATCATCTTCCACTAACTCATTTGTTTATTATTAACCTAGAAAATATCAAGACAACCCATCATTATCCACCACATTATTCCACCAACACAAGAAAGCAAAAGTATTTCCTCCCCCATTTCCATTGCTCTCGGCCAAAACAGAACCAGCACACTAAAACTGCTGTATCTCCTTCATTTCTCACTCAAATATTGTGTTCTAGAGCTCATTGGAAAGGTTTTGAGATGGCCTACAACTCTTGTTCACAAGTCTCGTCCAAATAATCATGGTAAGACCCTCATTTTTACAGTTCTTTAAATCGGACTTTTAGAAATTTCAAAGCCTAACTTTGTGTTCTTGATTTCTTTGGAAAGATCAAGCTTGTAGGAGGCTCCCTAAGGCTTCCTAGCAACTTAACACCTACCAAGGAAGCTATAAAATTCAAACCCTAGCCTTTACTTTATTTGTTAGTAAGTTTAATGGTTGGTTTTGTGAAATGAGAAGCATGAATTGTGATTATTAGTAGTTTGGTTTGATTTGGAAGTGTTTTGGTAATTGAAGCTTGATTATAGTTCATAGGTCTTGATTGTGGTTGTTTGAGTTGAAAACCTTGGAGATTATGGACTGATGTGATATGGTTTAGGAGAAGTTTTGTTGTATTGATGGTTATGAGTTGGTTGGTGGTTAATTGGAGTAGTTTAAACATTGGTAATCGCGTAAATATAGCCGTCGTAATGTCCGATTTACTTTAGACTGCTTTTGTTCATAACATTTGGACCCGAGAACTCCCTGCTAGATTATTACCATTGCCATATTTTGATAGTTCATGTTACGAGCTTCGTTTTGATATGTAGTTCGTTTGATTCCGATGTACGGTTTAGGAGAAACGACCGTTTTAAGTAACGGCGTTTCGCGAACGAAACTTTTCCCCTCGCCTTACTTTGAAACATAGGTTAAAGATCAAAAGGGGTTAATTAGTGTATGAAACAATTATGGTAAGAGTGTTAGGCAGTTGGTAAGACACTAGCGAAGGAATCGCCTTAAAACTTGTAATGGTTAAATTATAAAAAATGGTGGAGCCGAGGGTACTCGAGTGACTTAAGAGAATCAGTAAGCGCAAAACGAGCGTTAGAGTCTAAGGTAGTTAGAGTATAGATTTACAAGTGACTTTGGTTTAATTCCAACTTACTTGTTGTTTATAGGTTACCAGACTCGTCCCGAGCCTTTTATCACCCCCAGTCGCTCAGGCAAGTTTTCTACCCGTTATACTGTTGTTGTGATGTATATATGTATATGCATTATCTTGTGATAGATGCATGTTGGTTAATTAGCAAATTTTGTGATATATTGAAGCATGCTGATATGGTATATATATGCATGCCTATTTCGTATTCTTGCCATATATATCTGTTGGTTTAGTTGATAATACTTATGCTAGAGAATAGCGGTAATTTGCATATACCCTTAGTATAGGGACCCAAAGGTGAAAATATTTTCTAAAACCGGGAGTCGAGGATCGCGAGTAGATTTTATATATATATATTTATATATATATATATATGGTTATAGTTTTCAAAACTATTAATCGAATAAGGTTTATTCGATAACTTTATTTTATTAATGAATATTATCTTGAATATTCATTCGAGGACTTATGACTCCTTTATATTATTTATTGAATATTACTTGGATATTCATTTGAGGATGTATGACTCCTTTATTTTATTTAATGAATATTATTTATAATATTCATTCGAGGTATTATGACTCAGCTTATTATTTAATGAATATTATTTCGAATATTCATTCGAGGGCTTATGACTCAGCTTATTTATTTATTGAATATTATTTCGAATATTCATTCGAGGGCTTATGACTCAGCTTATTTTATTTATTGAATATTATTTGAATATTCATTTAAGGAATCATGACTCCGATTATTTACTGAGATATATTCTTTATTTTATTAAAGAATAAGGTGTCGATAATCAAACTCACTTTTGATTATTCAAATAAAGATAGTACTTTCGTATAGGTATATCTTTGGATATTTAATATTCATTTCAAGTAAAAATTTCAAAACTTCTACTTCAATTATTTTTATAAAGATTATTCTTTATGGAAATATTATTTAAATAATAATATTTAGATATTTTCTAATATATTGGGACTGATTTATTTTGTTAAATCAGCATCACTCCAAACATTCTTAAAAATGTTTTGCGAGTCTTCAAAATGATTTTTAAAAGTTAGAGCGGATCCCAAAACTCATTTTTATATTTAAGATCCTCCTTTCGAAGGGGATTTAAATACTCGCTCAAAACATGAGGGATCCGACTCTGTGGTGTGTTTTATATTCGCAACAAGGTTGCTGTTTTGTTAAATGAATCGATTACTTACCCAACACTCGGGAAGTAAAATTCTTGGAACAAGTTAATCCATTAACAGGCATCGCCTAGGAAATATCGGTGAGTTCTCCTTTCCAACTAGATACGACTTCTTGGTGGAGCCGTATCAATAAGTTTCTACTTGGGGAAAGGGGGAACGAACTTTACGTTTTAGAGTCATGGATTTCATCTGAACTAGGAGTGGCGTAAGTGGTCGAGTGGCGCCGGCCCAGCCTTATTATATTGGCCCAAATGGCCTGGAAGTTCCGCTAAGGCGGTCCATTCCTTAGGAGTTCAGTGTTCGGTTGATAAGTAAATCCGATAGGTTCTTCTCTACATGTAGAAAATGGTGGGGTTGCACTACTACGGCTGATCATCGTAAGTTGTCTTCCTGGCGCGGCAAACTCCCGTAATGAGTTCATCATCCAATTGGATATTTCTGCAACACTACCCAGAGCACTTCGATAGAAAGGCTACGGTTGGGCGATTGTTGAGTGTTGGCAGGGTCAAGTTTTCAAAATGATGTTTGCATCAAATGAAGTATCTCGTAACTTCATTTTATTTTGATGATATTTTAAAAGATTTAATCTATTCAAATCTGGTCTTGTAGTCTCATCTACGTGATGAACTTTTGAAACTAATTATAACTTGAACGGTGGTAGTTCAAGTAGTATTTGGAAAAGATATAAGTATATTGGAGTATCTTGTAACTTCATCTTTTAAACTTATATCTAGTAAATGATTATCTTATGCATGATAAAGATTTTCAGAAAAATGTTGAGACAAGGTTAGATATATGAGATCACCTTGCAATGATATTTTTATATAGTTATACACTGGAACTCTGAGTATATTATGCATGGAAGAGGACTTCCAAGATTTTGAAAAGTATATATGTATATATACTGAATATTTTGCGACTTCATCGCATTAAGATATCAAACTTGGTTCATTTCTTTTGACCAAGACTTTCATGAGTACTATGAGAAGGCTCATATATTGTAAATTATTATACATATTATTTTGGTGGGCTTGCTGCTCACCCTTGCTTTCTTCTTTCATCACACAACATCAGATAGACAAGATGAACAGGACCAAGCTCCCAATTCGCGAGCGGATAGGAAACGTTCTGCAGCTTCCTATAGGCATTGAAGTCGCTGTAGCTAAGGTGGGAACTACCAATAGACTAGGCTTCAACTTTTGATGTACCAGATTTATGTATACTTATGAATTGTAATAATGGCAAAGAAAATGTAAATTTATTCAGAAAACCTTTTAAGGTGTATTGGCAGATAATTGTGGAATAAAATGACTTGTGATTATTTTTGGATGTTCATCTCTGAGACTATAACGTGTGGTGTGTGTGTTTATTGTGGGGTCACAGTACATAGTAGTTGATTAATTATTAAGATTGGGTGTTATTAAGGGAAATGGAACTCGTGACAACCCGGATCCCCGACCCCGGATTTAGGGGTGTTACAGTCTCATCGACGTCAGCAATACTTACATATTTCCGGGACGACATCACATGACCAGACTCTAAGGGGTCGCATGTGAGGCCTCTAGGTGTTCTCGTGCCTCACCAACGAGATATCTTCGCCTAATACCATGACAGCCTATTATAGCCTAATTGGGCTTGGGCCATGGAATAATATGGGCTTTCTACAAACTATCCAACGGTCAACGGACCTGGGCTTTGATGGACCGGGCCAAACCCTAGCCCGTCTAGGTAACTTGTCCTCCAAGAACTACGTGTGGCTTGAACCCCTATAAAAGGGTACGTAGGTCTCTTGTTTACGGATGATCAATAGTCTGAAATAAGGGAGAAAAAACATTTTCTCTCTGGCATTCTTTGAATCAACGAACAAGATCAGCTACAACATTCATCAAAATCCATTCCGTGTTCTTCGCGTTCTTAGCAAAATAATCATATTTTGCTCCGTGATTTCAGCAAACCTCCAAAATATTGTTATACCAAATTCTCCCTATAACACATATAAACAACGTGATTTGATATATTAAAAAAATGAATCTTTGAGACCCTCAAAACTAGTTTTGAAATTGTGTTTCGATTTTTTTTAAAAAAAATAAAAATGGAAAACGAGACTTCAATTTGGTCTTTTTATTCCTACAAAAAATGAGATCAAGTTGCGTTTTGAAGTTAAAAAAATTAGAAAAAGGAAAAAGAGGAAAAGGTCGTTTAGGCATCGGTAGTAAAATTTCTATGTTGCTTTTACTATAAAGAATATATATTGAAGAGGTTAATAATTGAACACCGAAGGAACATTTAGATTTAAACTAAGGGAATCTCGTTCCAAGCAAATTCATACCATTGATGTTAGGTCACAGTAAAGTTCACATATTAAAAAAATTAGTAAGTTAGCGCAACAGGAAGGAACAATAAATTAGAAGTGTTAGAAAATTAGGATTTTAGAGCTTAATTTAATTATGTTCTTGATGTTAATCCTAAAATCTAATGATTGGAAATTGTTCAATGATATTTGAACTTAAATTTTCATGTATGGTTTTAAGAATTTTCTTAATGAAATCCATATGAAATGAGAGTTGAAAGTAGCTTGGAAAAGCTTGGAAAATTTGAGAATGTTTGTCCCACATTGAAATAAATAAAGGGGGTTGTGTGCTTTATATGGTATTACCCACATGAGTAGTATACAACTACTAAGGTGTGTGATGGTCCACTGTGTTGTTGTGTGCTTCACGCGCACACACACACACGCGCGCCCCGCCCCGCCACGCACCGCACCGGGTCGGGTCGAAGGGCGATTTGGGCGAATGTCTCGGCGTCTCGCGTACGCGAGGCGACCTGGGCGAGGATTTTATTTATTTGAGAATTATTTTAATTCGAATTTATTTATCGGTGATTGGATTATTGGGCTGGGTTCTGAAATAGGCTAAGTAGTCTAAATATATTGAACCTCCAAATAATCTGATCTGTAACAAGTTCTGATATAAGAATCAGAACTTAAGAACTGATGAATAAAATCAGAACTTAACAAGTTCTGATATCAGAATCAGAACTTAAGTACTGATGAGTCGAATCAGATCTTAACTTAAGTTCTGATAATAATGTGGGTGTTAATGTGAAAAGCTGTTACAAATAATTTAAATTCAAAAGCTGTTCAGTTTTGATTTTTTCATTTATGAATTCAAAATCTGATCAGTTTTGATTTTTTTCATTAATGGAGCAGTTTAATTCAGACATTAAGTGTGTGGACAGTTTCATTTTTCCTCTCCTATAAATAGAGGCTAAACTGAATGAATAATATACACTACATTCTCATCTCTTCTCTTCAACCTCTCTGCATTTCTCTCCCATAAGTCCTGAAGTGCTGATATTTTCCGGCGACTGAGGTGCTGGTCGAAGTGGAGGTTTTGTTGCTGCTGTTAACATAAACTCCGAGCTGTTTTATCCTGGTGGAGATATTGCGCACATCCCAAACGCAGCAGGTAGGGGGCAATAATCTCTTCAAGAGCAGCCAGGACTTCGAGCAAGGCCTGGTGACTCAGCTGTGATTATTTTCTTGGCATTTTGTATCTGTAAACCTTTATTTCAGTCACTGTTGAAAGCTATGGTTTCGGGTACATCTTTCTTTCTCTCTTCGTTATTTCAGTTACTGATTTTGTTTACCTGCATGTTTTGTTTTGTTAACTGTGGTCTTGGCCTAAACTTGTTAAATTCTTTATACACTTGCCTCTATGTTGCTATACTTGTTAGTGAGTTTCTCAACAAGAAGTAGCACGTCAAAGCCTTTCAATCGAAACACATTTTCTTATTAATGTTAGATGATCCAGTTAAGATGGTATAATAATCGAGTAAAACAGCAAATTCATATATACACAGATGAAAGAGAATTTAACTAGTTTGCTAATATGTTACAGCAAATTTATGTGTATTTAACTAGTTACATATTTAATTTAATATTGATCTATCTAAACTATTTATATATCTATATTATACTATTATAAGCAAACACTCCCTATTTGATTATTGTTGATTGTTTGATACGGTAAATAACAACCGTCAGATCTAAATACATATAAATGAGAACCGTTGTATGTATTAATAGAATTATATTATATTAATATTTAAACCGCTCTCATAGGTTTATGGTTCGAATCCCGTCAACAGCGTATTATATTTAAAATTTTAAATTTTTTATTTTAACAATTTCTAAGATTCGAGTCCCGTGAACAACATATTATATATTATATTATTTATTTTCAGTTAAGTCCCAAATTATCATAAAATATATATTTTTATAACTTATTATGTTATTCAATTTATTTTGAGAGAATTGCATTTTACACTTCTTAAATTTGACCAAAACTCAATCTTGTATACATATTTTTAGGAATTGCAGTTCGCACCCCCTACTTTGAAATCCGATTAAACATGCACCCTTTTTGTTTAAATTTATAGCCGTAATTGTTGTCTTCTACAATATATCTCATCTTTTCCATTCTTCACCAATAGATTATGTATGTTGTTAATAACAAGAATTTGTGGTAAAAAATTGACAAAATTTGGAAAAAAGGGTGCAATATGGATCGAATTTTAAAGAAGGGGGATGCAAACTACAATTTATGAAAGTAGGTATATAAAATTGATTTTTGACCGAATGTAAGGGGTGTAAAATGCAATTTTTTCATTTATTTTTCAATTATTCAAAGTTACGGGTTATAGGCTATCTATACTATATATTATATTAAACGAAACATTAAAAGTTTGTTGAATTTTACTTAATTACCCTTACTTAATTGTTCTAATTCTAATTATTGGGGCGATCAATTATAATTATAATTAATATTGAAGTCAACTTCCTCTATTATTTTACCAGTTTCAATTCTACTTTATATCGAACTCTATATTACTATAATTTATATTAAATTTAACTTCTTGTACCAATTTAAATTTTAATTCATATCGAGTTCTATATCATTCTAATTTGTTACTTCGGGCTAAATTAAATTTAAACCAACTAAATATAATTTTTAAGATTTGGTTGACACATAATGCGACTCGGACTAAGATAAAATATTAATATTATCAATCCTCCTACAAAAATTATACTGATAAACTTGGATAAACAAAATAACATACTTGGGTTTTAAGATAGTATATATAATATAATAACCGGATAGGAATATAAGATGTACTTATTCTAGTAAATTACGAACACATGTTATCCTATTATTTAAAAAATTTAAAAACGGAAAACAAAACTTCAATTTACATTTTAATTAGACAATAACTTAAATTAGTACAAAGTAGGGTATTTTCTAGTAGTTTGTGTGAGGCACTACCTATTTTGTAATATAATTATTGGATTAGAAAAAATAATTGTTAAATTTTACTATGATAAAGAATATCCTTGAATATAATGTAAAATAAATATTTTAGGATTTAAAGTGCACTTTTTTCGTATTTGAGGATATTATTTATTTTGGTATCTAAATTACTCACAAGTCGAAGTACAAATGTATATTAGTATTTGATATATAAATCAAAAAATCCCGGATAAAAGTTCGCCCGATGAGGCCCAGCCGGCGAGCCTAAAACGACCATCATGATTTAGAGAGGAAATTCGGCAAAAGAAAAAACGAGATCTCAATTTGTCTTTTTATCCTTGAAAAAAAAGAAGTAAAAAACGGAAAAAGAAATTTTTAGAAATTTACCGTTTTATCCCTGCAAACCATGAGGCCAAGTTATGTTTTAAGTTTTTAAATTTTAAATTTTAGCGTCCAAGTGAGTATTACGGTAGATAAGAAAAGGTAAAATGGTGAAAAGTAAAATGGAAAACAAGACAGGTTGATGTAAGGCAAGTAAAGTAACAATCATTTTGCATTACAAGCTCAGTTGAGTTAGGGTTTTATTAGAAAACATGTCAACTGATTGGAATGAGTGGAATGAGTACCCAGGCTTCGATGAAGATGAAACTACTGAAGGCCTGGATTGGGTGCTAAGAGAAGAAAAAGATGATGGCTTGGAACAATATGCTGATGGTGGTGCTTATGGTGAATATGCTGGGGAATCACAAGTTTGGGGAAATGAAGATGATGAAAAGTTTCAGAATTTAGGGCTCAATCTTCCTAAGACGAAAAAGAAGAAGATCAAAATTACACCACCCAAAGAGGAAAAGGTTTGTTGGTACATGTGCATGTATGTATGTATGTGTTTTATGGGTAATAATTAACTACTACGTTTTCTTATTAGCTGTCTAATCTTAATTAAGATTCCTTAATTAAGAATAATTAAAAAAATTCCCATTTATTCCTTACATACACCCCCCCCTGGAATCTGAATAATGTGCCTTTTTTTAGGATTTTCTTTTAATTAATTAGTTAACATTACAGTACCTTACGAACCATTAAGTGTGTTCCTATTTTTATCTTAATTTAGGTCCGTTATTAAGACTAATAATAATTTTAAAAAAATAATTCTTTTAATTAATTAGTTAACATTACAGTACCTTACGAATCATTAAGTGTGTTCCTATTTTTATCTTAATTTAGGTCCGTTATTAAGACTAATAATAATTTTAAAAAAATAATAAAAAAAAATCTTCCTATTTATTCCTTAAACCCCGTGGATTCTTAATATGTGTTGTTAGCCTTGTTTAAGGGTTGTTACAGTTCCCCATTTATTCCTTAAACCCCGTGGATTCTTAATATGTGTTGTTAGCTTTATTTAAGGGTTGTTACACTTAAAATAGCAGTTCCCCATTTATTCCTTGAATCTTAATTTCTGGATTTTCTTTTTTAGGAATTTTTAAAGTTTCTTTCTTTTTTCATGTGAATAATATTAGGGAAATTAGGGTTGTGCCTGGTTTTTAGTTTTTGACCTTGCATTATTATTATTATTATTATTATTATTAGTGGTATATATAACAACTTGTAAGTCAATTTTTTCCCTCCTTTTAACAGATGTTCATCCTTCCTCCTATTGTCCTCAATGATGAAATGAAATCTGATACTTTGAATGAATTCTACACCAAAACTACAGACTTGATCACCAACCCTCGTCAATTGAATGGAAATCAAGTTCTGAGAGTTTTGAAAGGAAGGAAGTTTCTCCCTGACACACGAGGAGGAGGAAAAAAAAGAGCTGCTGTTACTTTGATGTTTGTACCTCTTATTGAAGGTGACAATACATCATATCTAATTTTGCAAGCACACGACCTCTACACGGTTGGGTACGCAATCAAAGAACATTTTTATGTACTCGGTTTTGAGTCGAGTAAGGAGGGTGCTCTTGTGTTTCAAGCCTTAGACCGATTAGGTTTCCACGACGATAGCACTACTGATATTGAAGATGTGCTTACTTCTTACAAGTGTCTCGAGCCCTTGGCCAACAAGACTAGGGCGCAACTCGAACTAGGCCAAGCAAATCTATTGCGCTATTCTAGATCGATCTTCAATGCGAATTTGCATCAGAACATCTTCTTGGTTGCAGAGCTTGTGCTTTTCTTCACACAGATTATATGTGAAGCCCTTAGGATCTTTACTTTACGGGATCATATTATTGAACATTTTTCGGTCAACCAAGGGGAAGGTGTTACCACTCCTTCGCGGCTTATAATTATGCAGCACGGTTGGGGTATAGCCTCCAACCTTCTTCAAAGGGAAGCCGAGGGTGTCCCAAGATTCGAGGTTATGATTGAAATTGGTGGAGGTGCAATACATATTCACACGCTGTATTCCATGTACACGTGTCTCATTCAACATAGTAGAGATTTCCTGTTAAGAGATACAACCGAAGCTCAAGTAATGGAAGTCAGATACAATCTCGGGGAAGCATCCAAAAGTAATTATATATCCAAGAATCAG
This sequence comes from Apium graveolens, assembly GCF_009905375.1. NCBI lineage: Eukaryota > Viridiplantae > Streptophyta > Magnoliopsida > Apiales > Apiaceae > Apium > Apium graveolens. The sequence continues at coordinate 296,580,669 of NC_133649.1, forward strand.
GAGCTCTTGAATACTCGTAACCAATTTATGGGGATTTGACCCTTTTCTTTGTAATTAAGTAACCAATTTCTAGGGATATGACCCTTTTATTTACATTATTATTTTGGTTCGATTGTTTGAATCAAATGCACTTATTTATGATCATGCTTCTATCATGTTTCCTGCATATTTTGTTCAAGTTTTTTATTTTTATTATTTTAAAGTATTGGGCTTGTATATCTTTTTCGTTTGTCAATCTTTATCTGTTAAAATGTCTTCGTCTTTTCTTCTCTCTGTTATATTTGCTACTTGTCTGGCCTTTTCAGGCCTTTTCAGCCTCCCCCGTCTGTGGTCTCATACAAGTATGAAAGTTTTTGAATTGTTATTAAATTATTCGTCTGCCACTATGATGCTTTAGTATATAAACAATTTCTTGAATTTCTGTTTGTAAGATGGGATGTCAAAATCCCTGCTATTATTGAAATATCGATACCCATACTTTCTGATACTGGTCTTGGGATGGCAATGTTGAGTCCTGGTCAGTTCCGGTTAGTTCTAGTGATGTTATACATCCAATGAAAATATAAAAAAATGGATATTAGATTCCTCACACCTCCTGCGGTCGTGGCTGATTCTTCTATCATGGCTGGTTTGATTTTGAAAGGAGTTTTGCTATATGTTTCCATTGTTCAGGTAAGGTAAGCAGTGCTCAAACCTACTTTTTTCAAGTTATTGTAACGCTATGCCCTCGCTGTATCCTAGTTCAGTAACTTTACTTACATTTGGTCTGTGTGCATTTTTAGGCAGCCTCTCCTCAAGGAATTGTCCCTTTTGTCTTTGGCAAGGAGTACACTGTCCATCCCGGAAAACTTAACACCGGATAAGATGTTAAAATTTGATGATGAATATTGTGCTTATATTAGTTTACATTCAGTGCGTTATTTTGATTTATGAAAAACCGTTATCTCGGATATTAATGCTCTATAAATGATTTAGTTTCAGGGTTAAATTTAGAATGCCGATAGCTCTTCCCGTTACATTAGTTTACTACATCTTGGTGATGGTGTGAAACTGAACCCCTCTTCTGGCTGCTGTCAAAAAAAGGTAACCCTTTTGAAATTTCATTACCCTGTTAACAACTGAATGTTACATTGGATGTTTTCTTTTTATATAGATTCTGGTGGCATCCAGCTAAGAAGATAGAGTGTGTAGTTGACTGACTTGGTAGTAGAGCAAAGGAAAGAGTCGAAGGAGCTATAGGGAAAAAGAAAAAAGACAGTCTCATGTAATTAGAGAGGAGTAACAATTTATTTGCAAGATTAATAGCAGCTAAGTACTGTTCTTTAACAATCTATTACATATTGAACAGTTTATTAATAGCTTGCTGGCATTTTACCCTCCGAGCCCAAACGCATCTACTGTTTTGTACTTCCCTTGCAGTGTCCTAGTTCAGGAGCTTCCCTTACATCTGTCCTGTGCATTTACAAGGAATTGTCCCTTTTGTCTTTTCCAAGGAGTACAATGTTCATCCTGACAAACTTAGCACTGAGTAAGATGTTAAAATTTGATGATGACTGTTGTTTTTATATTAAATCATAATCAGTGTGTTAGTTTGAATTATTAAAAACTTTTACGACCATTTAGAAAAAAAATATAGATACACCTCCATTTACAAATGTTTTAGTAGTGGAAACGGAGAGTTGCGGCACTACTGAGAGTGTCAAACTGTACGTCTATATTTAATTGCATGTTTAATTTTTCTTTTGGATTGTAGATAACAAGCAAGTGAATTCTTTTGTTGTTAGAATTCGAACCAATAATGTAACATTGTTGCTGAAAATAAGTAAGATTTGTGTTCAAAGTTTGTAGTACTAGGGAGTGAGGACAGAAAAATCTGCTAGATTTGGTAATTATGTGACATGATTTATATGCGGTAGGGGATTTCACGAGAAAGTGCATAAGAAGTCTGAAGAAATGGCAAGAGCCGACCCTGCAAAGCAAACGAAACATGTTCCAATAAAACAGTTTTGCAGAATCAGTTTCTTATGCTTAAATTTTCATACTTCTAGAGTTAGAATTGAATCAGAATTTTTATTTACAATTTCTGACTAGTACATCAAATTATGTGCTGTAAAACTGATTAGGGGTACATTTTGTGCTGTAGTTTTGGACTGAGCTGTCGCCTCAGGCTCTTGAAAAATGATAAGCAAACCCTCTTTGAGCAAACGCGCAATAATATGTACTGTTCAAGATGTAATGGTTTGCTTCTCGCAGGGTTTTTGCATATTGTCTTGTATGGGAAGTCTTTGCTGCAGGATGGAGCTCTTGTACCTCTCCCTTGTAATAGAGTTGTGACTTTGAAAAGTAAAAGCGATGGTGATTTGAGCGTTTCCAATGTGTGTCAAGATGATTTGCAAGATCGTCTGTCCATCCTTGGGGAGGTCTGACCACGTCTAGATATGGCACACTTACCCTTTTGGATTGCTATTTGTATTCAAAATCCCTGAAAGGGCTCCAAATTATAATTACCTATCTGTTTTTGTTTATCAAATGTCTTCCTCTTAATCATATACTTTTTGACTTGTCGATACTTTTTTAAATCAGGTCTTCGACAGTGCCTGAGCAAGAGAAAGAGAAAGGGAGCTGCTTGATCCAGATGCTTGTGTTGGTGGAGGTCAAGGATGGATAGCTCAAGATATGACTAGTTATTGAAGAGGGCATGGGATGTGAGTGCACTACATATTTCCAGGCTCTCTGTTGACACATTTGTTGATTTTTGGTCCGTGCTAGGAGACGAGACTCGACAATCTCTCCTAAGATTGAAAGAAGAGGATTTCATTGAACGGCTAATGTACAGGTGTATGCCTTGCTTTCTCTTCTCTCCTCCTGAAAAGCTTCTAATTGGACCATCATCCGTTTTTTTGAATTCTGGCTAGTCATATAGAGGGCAGCCTCCAATTTGATGATGAATATTGTTTTTTTATTAAATCACAATCAGTGAGTTATTTTGAGTTATTAAAAACCTTTACGGCCATTTTGAAAAAATAAAATAAAACACACCTCCATTTCCAAATGTTTTAGTAGCGAAAATGGAGAGTTGGGGCACCACTGAGAATGTCACACTGTAAGTCTATGTTTACTTGCATGTTTAATTTTTCTTGGATTGTAGATAACAACCAATAGAGGTTCTTTTTGTTCCTATTTGTTAGAAATTGAACCAATATAAGATTTGTGTTCAAATTTGTAGTACTGAGGAGCGAGGACAGAAAAATCTACTAGATTCGGTAATTATATGAGATGATTTATATGACACAAAACATGTGGACATAAACCAATATATGACTTGAACGGTAATAGCAGAATTCTTAGTTTTAGTAGGAGATTCCACTACTGACATCTGGACAAAAACTGTCGTCCTAAAGTGTAGACTTCTCTGTTTGTGATGTTGAAAGTGATATGTTTGTCTATTTTTCTTGCTAAGATGTCTACCAAATTTCCTTCTCCAGTACCTAAGATGAAAAGACACTGTGTATTCTTAACACTGTATTATTATGTTTTCCTTGTAAATTTGATTGAGCGGAATTCCAAAAATAATTGTCTGGGGCATAGTCGTCAACTGGTTTTACAATACTTGAGTTTAAGACTGAATAGTTTAATGTCGCTGCATGATAAAAGGTGGTTTATATACTGCACGTCATATAAAGGATAGTGTAATTTTCTAGGAGAAACTGTTAGTTGGCAAGGAAAAGGTATGGTGCAAAGCGGTAGCTGTTTCTTCCTTAAAATTGCTGTCTTTTGCTAGTATTATGTTTCCCAAGGAATTGATCTAATACTATATTTGAAATAACAACTTTGTATTTAGGCATCTCCAACGAAATTGTCAAGCGTCCCACTGGTGACATATCCTATGGAATCAAATTTTTAGTGTAAGAGTAAAACAGAATGGTGCACTTAAAGACATAAACTGTTATGTATAAGTTAAGGATGGATCTCTTTTTTTAGAATTTTCATTGTTTTGGATTCATGGACATAAATGAGATGGGTAGGTATGTCTACACAACATTAAATCTGTATTTTATGTTTTTAAAGTACACACTCTTAGTTACTAAATTTGTAAAGCAGTAACGGTTTGCTATACAACTGTAGTTGTTTTGTCCTGATTTTTGTACTGGTTGTAATGCTTTAAAATGTCATTGAATTCTTCGTACGTGATCCCATCTCCAGTATTTTGCATTTCCTTCTTGAACTGCAACATAAATCGTTTGTTGACTACTTATTGTTTAGTTGTACTGTCAATTGATAGGGTTTTGGATATCGATTAACAAAAAAAAATCACATGCACCTATTGTATTTCATTGATCCATATCTGTTATAGTATGTTCTGATATGACTGTTTTACTACTGTAAATTAAAAAGTTATCTGTATATTTGGGATAATATATAAACACAATGTGCACACGAATTTATACATTAAGTTAAACTGAGGAGATGGAGGTGAAAGAGAGACTGTACTCACTCCTTACACTACTCTTCCCTTAAAGAGCATCATCATTTTATGCCTTAAGAAGCAGCTGCTAGCAACTTTTGAGTTCCTAAACCGTGTTATTTTTGCTATATATACAACTAGTTCATTTCTTTTTGCTCTACACTTACCTGACAAAGCGCAGATAAGTGAAGCATGTATAAAGCCTTTTTAAAAGAAGTTATGGATTCAGAGCAATCACTCCATGAATGCTTTGGAAATGCAAAAATTCCCATGTTGGAAACAAGTGGTGGGTGCAGCTTTTGACTTGTGCAGCGCACAGCTGCAGTTGCGATGGTATGGCCTTCTCTCGATATCTGTATCAGATATTGATAAGCTACTATCATAGACATATTGATTCAGCATACGACCTGATGTTACATTCATTGTTTTCCTAATCTATACTTCTCTTCCAGTTACAATGTTTGTGGTTTAGCTAACTGTTACAAATAAACTAAATAGCCTGAAATGCATGCATGCTTTCAAAGGGTTTATATATTCTTTAGCTGGAATGAGTGACTTGAGTGTGAATTGACATAGGAGGAAAATGCCTAGTTTAGTTAGTTATGTATCGTTTCGACCTAGGTACTTGTGTTGTTATGTTTAGTAGTATATGAGACTAGGTTTACGAAAAGCGTGTTTCATTTTTTTCTAGGGAACTGCTCTTTGTTATAAGCTTAATATACTCTCTATGTATTCAAATATTATAAATTGAGTGGTTTGGCTTGATTAGGCTAAGCTGATTCCTTCTCTTCTCTTTCGTATTTCTCTTAATTTGTTATGCTTGAGATCTGTTTATTTACCTTAGATCTCATGCCTGGAGAAACTTTAACAGAATAATTGTTTTTAGAAGATTCCACTACTCACATATGGACGTAGTAACCTGTTGTCCTACAATATAGACTTCTCTGTTTATGATGTTGAAAGTAATGTTTTTCTTTTTTACTTGCTAAGATGTTTTAAAATTTTCCTCCAGTACAAGAAAGATAACACGACACTGTGTATTTTTGAAACTGTATTACTACTACGTTTTCAATGTAGAGATGATTGAGTGATATTCTAAAATTAATATCTGATGTAGATTTATGTCATTGCATGGCATAGCTGTCAACTGGTTTTTACGATACTTGAGTTCAAGTCTGATCATGTTGATGCCTTTGCATGAATAATGGGGTTTATGTATTGCATATAATAGAATTAAAAGGATAGTGTATTTGTCTAGGAGAAAGTGTTAGTTTGAAAGGCAAATGTATGGTGCAAAGTGCTAACCATCTATTCCTCAAAATTGTTGTCTTTTTTGTAGTATTATGTTCCAAGGAATTGATCTGGTACTATGTTTGAAATAACAACATTCCATCTAGGCATCTCTAACTTTATTTTCAAGTGCCTCACTAGTTACATCTCCTATGGGATCAAAACAAAAGGTTGCACTTAAAGACATCAACTGTTATATATAAGTTAACAAATCATCCCTTTTTTTAAGAATTTTTTTTTGTTTTGGATTTATGGTTCCTTATGCGATGGGTGGGTATGACTATGCAACATTGGAGGTGTAATTTATATTTGAAAGTACACACTCTTAAAAATAAATATGTAAAACCAATAACAGTATCTTAGATAAACAACAAAATGCCCTGCACTTCATTGATATGTATCTGCAACAGTCTATTAAAGTATGTTCTTAAATGATCGTTTTGTTACTGCACTGAAACACTCTACTCCACTGATATCATTCCTTTGAGTGCAGAATGATATGCTTTTAGAGTTAAAGTATTCGTAAGTTTCTCAATCTTCAACCTTCATAGATGATGCTGGAACCCAATCAAGCTTCGTAAAATGTACCTAATCTGATTTCTTCAATTCTGAACTAAAATGCAGGTTTGTCTTCTTTTGAAGTTGCTACGTAATTCACGTAGTAATATTCATATTTTTATTTATTACAAACTTGCAAACTATGAAATTAAAACTTAAAAAATGTCTTTTTTAGATTATTTAAAAACTTTGTTCAGAAGTAAATTTACAGAAGTACTCTCTAATTCTATGAAAATTAAAATTGAAGAGATTTTATCATCTACCTACTGAAATTTTACGTGTTCCTTTGTTTGTAAGTATTAAAAATCCATCTTTTTCTTTGTTTATACCTTAAAAATCACAGGTAACTAGAGATTTGGCGAGCTCTTTGGAGCAGCTACAAATATGGAGCCATCAATCCATGACTGTTTCTTAGTAAAAGCAACATTATTGTGTCGAAATCATGCTGTACCACATGCATCTTTTGGCTTGAGCAGTGCACAGCTGAAGTTGCGATGGTATGGCCTTCTCTCAATTTCCACATCAGACATTGATAAACCACTATCAAAGGCATACTGAAGTGACACGTGACCTGATACTGTATGCATTGTCTTGCTGGTTTCTTTTTCCTGAATCTGTATCTACTTGTTTCTGTAATGTGGTTGATTATAAGGTTGAAATGTTGATGCCTTCACATGGATTTGGGAGGGTTATATACTGCAAGTAATAGGGTACAGGTCTTTAAAGTTGCCTTGGAGAATGTATAAGTTGGTACAATCATTCCATGACAGTTTTTTAGGAAATGTAATATATCTATGATGAAAACATTCAGTGGGCCGTGCACCTTGTTGCTTGTGCAGAATGCACCTTTATTTAATAATGGTATGGTTCTCCCAAAGAGGCAAAGATGCATTGGTGAAAAATGTAAAGCTGCGGCATAGATTATATAGTGCATGTAATTGGACAAAGGACTGTGAAATAGTCCACGAAAAAGTGTTAGTTGGCAAGAGAGATTTTTGGTAATGTTTTAAAAATTGTTTCAAGTGGTACTAGGTTACAAAATAGTAACTTTTTTTAATGCATCTCTAACTATATTATCACGCTTGGAGTAGTGATTGTCCCCAGGAGATAAAGTTCTTAAATCTCATTTTTGGTAGACTCTAAATGTTGTTTTGGACTCATATTTATTTATGAGATGTGTTGGTTAGCATACACGACATTCAGTCATTGTTACTAAAATGAATTAAAATGATGCTCTTTTCGTTTACTTGTTATGATGTGAAAACCAATAACGTTATGCCCTAGAAGTGATGTTTTATACGTTGGCCTCATGTGGTAGTAGTCATGATATTTTTCCGACTTCTTTTAGAGTGCCTTTAGAATTGAATACTCCAACCCAACCAATTTTTGCTTAATTGTTGTTTGGAGTACTTAATTTAAAGTGATGTTGGGGATAAAATTGGAGCTTTGTTTCCGAAGTTGGGATGCCAAAAAGTTTAAGGATCTTAGCTTACTGAATTAATGTAATATCTCTAAATGTGTGGTATGTGACATCTACTTTATCATGTCCTTATACTTTGTTAATACTTTACTTACTAGCAGCATCATTGATTTGAAATGTAAAATGTTTCGTTGGTCAATATTAATAAAATTATGTTGAAACCACCAACCCCTGTTACGTTATATGTTCAGCACACGAAATTTCATGGAGTACGGTAACAAATATTACTATTATCTAGTTGGGTTTTTACAGAGTTAAAATAAATACTTTAAATTAGTGGCTATGTACATGATAAAGAATGAGGAAACTAGAAGAAAGTTGATGGTGGTATTATTAACAAACTTTCCTATGAAACAAAGAATAATGTAACGGAAAGGCTGGTGATATCTTACTTAAGAAAGAAATAGTAGTTGTAAACATGGTTAGATATTCTCTTTATTTTGATTAATGAATGACTTGACATTTAACTTGGGAAAAGAGGGTGGACTCGAATCTAGTTTACCAGAGAGTTTTAATTGCCTTGCCACATTCTGGGATCTGCATCCATAGTCTATCTTATGTGTTTTATCAAAGTTTCTAAATATCATTTTGAGTAGATAGCATATGTAAATGAAATAGCTATACCTATAATAGCTTTAAAATAAATTCATCAGAGAATGTTAGAAATATAGCATCCGAGTGCAGGAGATCAGACAACTCATTAGGAAAAGAGTGTAATTGTGAATAATATTCATACACAATGTGCAGTAGAACTCTATACATTAAGCTAAACAGCGGATATGGAAGTAGAAGAAAGTACTGTACATACTCCTTACATGATTGTTCCAAACAAAAGCATTAGCATTATTTGCTTTGAGAACAACTAAAAGCTGCTCTATATTTTCTCAAATTTCTAATTTGTGTTATCTATTTGATTGTTTCATATCTGTCCACTATACTCCTACCTGACTTGCTCTCGCAAGGGAATCATTTGTAAGGATTTTGGAAGAAGATATGGATACTGAGCAATTACTGTACAACTGTTTCTTTCGGACGACATTCCCATGTTGAAATCAAGCTGTATGTGAAGCTTTTGATTTGTGTAGTGCGCATCCACAATGGCGATGGTATGACCTTCTCTCAATATCTGTTTCAGACATTGATAAGCTACTATCATTGACATATTGATTTATCATCTGACCTGATGCGGCATCCTTTGTTTTTTTAATATTTAATTTCCTTCTGAAAACGTATTTCTGGGGTTGTGGAGTTTATTTGAGTGTTAGATTGGAAGTATATAGCTTGCAAAAATGTGCAGGCATTGAAGGGTTTTTATATTGTAAGAGAAATGGCTGAGTTGGACTGAAAGAATGAAATGTGAATTAATCTAGGAGGAGAATGCTCTGTGGCAGTTCGTTATCTATGTTTGCACCAAGGTACTTTATGTTGTTTGTGTTGTTGTTTTTAGCAGTTAATGTACCCAGGTTTTTAGCAGTTAATGTACCTCGGTTTTTAGCTGTCCTTGATTCTTCTGCCTAATTTGTTTTTTTTACCTTTTTTATTGTATGCTTACTTGCTTAGGGTGACTAGTATTCCAATGATTTTGATTTCCATAGTAGATTCCACTGCTCACATGTAGACATAAACCGTTGTCCTTCAGTAGAAACGTGTTTGTTTGGGATGCTGGAAGCGGGATGTTTCGTCTAATCTCTAATGTAGTAAAATTCCAATGTCTAACGAATTTCATTATATAGTTTCAGACATGATTGACTAAGTGTGATTTAATCTATGAGGAAAATTCTTGCTTTACTTAGTTATCGTGTGTTTGGATCAATGTATCTTGTGCCGTTGTACTTGTAGTTTATATTCCTAAGTTAATAACAAGCTTAGTTCTTCATTTCTGTGCATGTGGTCTGTTTTATTACCTTGGTTTTGATGCTTGTAGCTACTAATAATCCAATAATATAAAGAGTCGGTCTAGCACTCTTAGTGTTCAGAGAAGAAGACTCACTAGTCACATGTGGGCATAAACTGTTGTTCTACAAAATTAACTTGTTTGTTTGTAATGTTGATTGTGAAATATTTTGTCTACTGTTTTATATGTTCAATTTTAAACAGATTTTCCTCCTTTAGTGCAAGAAAAATGACATAAATTGATTTGTCTACTTCTTGTTTTTCTTTGTAGATATTATTTTTCAGCTTCTCTATATGAAAAGTATTCTTTAAAAGATTCATTTTTATGGTAAGTGTCTTAAAATTTTAAGACTTTTACAAGTTCTTTGAGTGTTTTTAATGAAAACAATTTCTCTACTTACAGGATTATATATACAATTTATGCACAAATCACATACTATTTACGAGATAGTGCACTTAATTGGACAAGGGACAGGGAGGTAATCCATGTTGAAGTGCTACTTGGCAAGAGAAATGTCTTTGAGCTGTATCCTTGTTTCAAAATTTAACTGCAGTTTTAAGGCATCTCTAATGGTATTATCATGCCTAAAGTAGTGAGCAGTGACTATTCCTATGGAATATAGTTCTTTGGTAGTGACAAATTATGTTCATTGAAGTTAACAAGAGTCTCTTTTGTGGTAGTAACTGTTTTAGATTTATATTTATTTATAAGATAGGTTTCTGTTTGATTTAAAAAAGTTTAAACAGTAGCACGCACATGCCTCCTCTTAGGCGTGAACCCTTGACTTCTTGTTACCAAGAGAGATGGAGTATCCTGTAGCTGTAGGCCATAGAGCTTGAGTTATGTTGGCTTGAGTATAGAACCTTGAATCTTTACTGTGATAATTATTAAATAGAAGTGAAAAAATGTTCTTACTTTAGTTTTTATTTAAGTCAAAAACATTAATGGTATGCACTAAAAATGATGTTATAATTAGTCCTCATGTTGTAGTAGCCATGAAGTACTGCATTTCCTTCTACTAAAGCACTTGTAGATATTGTATTCTTCTTGGCAACCACATTTTGCCTACTTATTGTTGGATAAATGATGAAAAACAAAGACACTAAAAGATTATACTAAGACGGTTGTATCTGTATCATGTTTAGATGTTGGATGCTCTATAATCTTATATATAGTAATAGTAAAACATAACGTAGGCAGTTGAAGACATAAACTGTTACATTTAAGTTAATAGAGATCTCAATTTTTAGAATTTTTATTGTTTTGGTATCATGGCTATATAAGATGGGTTGGTATGACTATACAACATTAAATCTTTAATTTATGTTTTTAAGTACACACTCTTAGTTACTAAATTTGTAAACCAATAACGGTCTGCTATACCACTACATTATTTTGTCCTGATAGTCTAGAAGTCACAAAATCATTTTGAATCTTCATACGTGACCTCCAGTATTTTGATTTCCTTCTTAAGTACAGCAGTAATCCTTTGTTGACTACTTATGTTTAGACGTACTGTCAACTGATAGGGTAGGATTTTGGATATCGATAAACATCATAATGACACGCACTTATTTCATTCTGTTACTTCTGTATCTGTAACAGTATGTTCAGAAATGACCATTTTACTACTGTAAATTTGGGAAAATGGAGTATATGAGTTCAGGAGATTAGACGAAATGATAAAATGAGGTATCATTGGGATTATAAATATAAATACAATTTTGCCCGAATTTGTAAATTAAGCCAACGGAGGAGACGGAAGTGAAAGAGATACTTTACTCACTCCCTACAGTCCTGCTCTATTAAGGAGCATCAGCAATATATGCTTTAAAAAACAGCTGCTAGCTACTTTTGACTTCCTAAACTGTATTGTTTCTGCTATTTATTTAACTGGTTTATTTCTTTTTACTATACACCTCCCTGACAAAGCGCAGATTTGGACTTTGTGCAGCACACAGCTGCAGTTGTGATGGTATGGCCTTCTCTCGATATCTGTATCAGACCCTGATTAGCTACCTTCTTTTAACATGACACTGTGTATTTTTAACATGTTATTATGTTATCCATGTAAATATGATTGAGCAGAATTCCTAAAATTATTATCTGATGTTTATCTATGTCATTGTGTGGCATAGCCGTCAGTTGGTTTTACAATACTTGAGTTTAAGTCTGAATATCTTGATGTCTTTGCATGAACAACGGGATTTATCTACTTCATGTAATAGAATTAAAGGATAGTGTAGTTGTTTAGGAGAAAGTGTTAGTTGGCAAAGGAAATGGATGGTGCAAAGTGATAAGTGATAACCGTTTCTTCCTAAACAGATATTTCCTTGTAACTCTAAAGACATTAGTTTGCTCTTAGTCTTTTGATTCTTATTTGATGCTCAAAGAAGAAAAATAAAGTTTAACCAAGTCAATTCAGCCAAGAGCAAAGAAAAATAAGTTTATTGTGCATGTTGTAGACTGACACACAACCACCTTGTTACCAAGTTATATAGGCACATTAACCTAAATACGTAAATGTAAGATCTGAACCTGGACTTGCAATGCTGAAGAAAAGGCATGTACTGTGTGTTGACATGAACTTACTATTGTCTTTTAGTTAAATGGTGTTTTTCAATTATCATTAAATGAACTCACTATAGTTTAGGATTTTGAAGCTAAGCATCAGTGCATCTTGAGGTTGACAAAAAACAGTGAATTTTTCATGCCGAGCTGTGTCCATAACAATGTGGCTAAGACCCAACATTAATTGCATTTGCATCAAATTGTACGTCAATGGATGATAATAAAAGTAGTTCTTTTATGCCATGATTAGTCCATACAGGAGTCCGAGTACTTTGTTAAGAAGTAAATTTACAGAAGTACTCTCTAATTCTATGGAAATTAAAATTGAAGAGATTTTATCATCTACCTAATGAAATTCTACATGTTCTTCTATCTGTAAGTAATAAAAATCCATAATCTCCTTTGTTTGTACCCGAAAAATCACAGGTAATTAGAGATTGTGGAGAGCTCTTTGGTGCAGCTACAGATATGGAGCAATCAATCCATGACTGTTTCTTAGAAAAGGCAACATTCCTGTGCTGAAAGCATGCTGTACCACGTGCATCTTTGGCTTGTGCAGCGCGCAGCTGCAGTTGCGATGGCATGGCCTTCTCTCAATTTTCATATGGGACATTGAAAATGTACTATCAAAGGCAAGCTGAAGTAACACGTGACCTGCTACTATATCCGTTGTCTTGCTGGTTTCTTTTTCCTGAATCTGTGTGTACTTGTTTCTGTGATCTGTTTAATTATAAGGTTGAATATGTTGATGCCTTCACATGGATTTGGGAGGGTTTATATACTGCATGTAATAGGATACAGGTCTTTAAAGTTGTCTAGGAGAATGTATTAGTTGGTGAGAGGAATGTTTGGTGCAAATTTGTAACTGTTTTTTCCTAGGATGTGTTGTCTTTTAGTAGTAGTACTATGTACCAAGAATTCCATTTAGTAATACTTTTAAGAAAGGCTTAGTGAGATTTTGAACCTCAAGGTTTGCACCAATATACCCATATGTCCAAGGTTAAAAAGGTACGTTTTCAGTACTTCAGGGGAAAAAAAGAACAACTTTGAAACACATGGCCAGATGGGTATATTGGTGCAAACCTTGAGGTGCAAAGGAGAAGATTAAAGGAAAAGGAAAAAAACTCCGAAGAGAGGAGAGAATAAGGGAGAAGGAAAAGGAAAAAGGGAAAAATAATTCTAAAACTGACCAGCATGTAGCCCCTAATGTTGCAATTGAAGAATTAACATCAAGTGTTGAGGAGGATCCTAATGTTACCGGAAATGTGGATCCAAGAAATAGTGAAACTGGTGATATAGTGTCATCCAGGCTTGCATCACCAGATATTGAAGACAAGCATGTGTTAGATGGATATCTTCTTTCAAGCATGCAGAATACCACTGATGACTGTCCTGATGATGGTTTGTTACTTTCAAAGAAGAGAGTGCTTGTTATAATGAAATTTCTTGTTGAAGATAGTGAATTGACAGATGTAGCTGCAGTTAATTGTGGAAACAAATAGGAAATAGGAAATATGATATTAGAAGCAATGAGTAAAGTGGGTCGAAAAGGTGTGGTGACCCTGGAAGAGGGGATAAGTGCTGATAACAGTTTATATAGTTGAAGGAATCCAGTTTGATCGAGGTTATATTTCACCGTACTTTGTGACTAATATTGAAAAGATGACTGTTGAATATGAGAACTGCAAGGTGAGTCATTCCTTGTTTGTGCTCTAATAAATTTTAAGTGATTGAATATATGTAAACGATTAGAGTGTTTAGGAAAAGTTATTTTGCAGCTACTAGTAGTTGACAAGAAAGTGGCAAATGCAAGGGATCTTGTAAATGTCTTAGAAGATGCCATTAGAGGTAGCTACCCCATTTTAAATTTTGTGGAAAGATATTGAGAAAGAAGCTCCAGCGAATCTTGTTGTGAACAAACTTAGAGGGGCCTTGAGATTGCTGCACTCAAAACTCCTGTATTTGGGGAAAGAAAGAGTCAGTATCTTGTTGACATTTCCAATCTTACCGGAGGTCTCTCTCTCTCTCTCTCTCTCTCTCTCTCCCTCTCCCCCCCACACACACATACACTTGTCCCATATCTTATGGATCCATCCTACCATTCGCATTCAGTATCTACCAAGCTTGGGTATCGCACACTTCTCATATGCTCATGTTTCTTTTTGTAACCTTTGTCATTTGTAGGGACTGTGATTAGAGAAGAAGTCGGACTTACTTTAGACAAAACTAACAAAGATGTACTGGTTCAAGCGGCCAAGGTTGTTCTGACAAAGGATGCAACCACAATTGTCGGGGATGGAAGTATGCAAGAAGCAGTTAGTAAGTGTGTATCTCAAATTAGAAACTACATTGAGGTTAGTAACCCCTCCTTTTGAATGTTTTAAGTTCACAGCTTCACTATAATCCTGATTACTTGTTCTCGATAATGCAGGCTGCAGAGCAATATTAATGAAAAGGAAAAGATTAATAAAAGAATTGCAAGGCTCTCCGGAGCTGTTCTGTCATTCAGGCATGTTTAATATAAATTTACTTCACTTAAGCTTATTAATGAGTGACACAGGAAATTTATTTATAGTTGTTTCAAATCACTTTATGTGTGGTTGGAGCACAAACTGAAACGGAGTTGAAGGATAGAAAGCTTAGAGTAGAAGATGCTCTTATCGCAACAAAGGTTTTCATATATCTCTGGATAAAAAAGGATATACTGTCAACATGGTTGCTTCAAAATAGGGAGGCTAACAGGGCATCTATCCCAACATTTCTCATGCAGGTGTTGAGGAAGGTATTGTTGTTGGTGGCAGTTGTACTCTTTTAAGGCTAACTGCAAAAGTTTATGCCATTAAGGACAGTCTTGAGAATGATGAGGAAAAGGTAGTTTTTTTCGTTTCGTCATCTGACAATACTCGGATGTAATAAATAATTTTTTCAGGATCACGTTATAATCGATGCCCTTTGCAGCTGTGTTAACTTCATGTAAAGAATTTGATAAAGTTTATGTTAGAGGAAGGCCCTTTCCAAGGATCTTATATTATTCAATATAAGATCCTGGAAAGGGCTTCCTCTAACAGTTTATTTCATTTTCCCCACCTTCAAAAGTGATGAGAACTTTATTGGGTACTTTACGGGCAACCGCTCGCGAAGAATTTGAGAAGTAACACTTAGATGTGACTTGCAGGTTGGGGCAGATATAGTGAAAAGAGCTTTAAGCTATCCTCTCAAGTTAATTGCCAAAAATGCCGGTGTTAATGGAAGTGTTGTCGGTGAAAAGGTAATTGAAACCATTTGGTTTTACTTTTGTTTTTTATTTAGTTGTTTTGTGATGTAGTACTTTTCATTTTAAACAAAGTTGTGCAATCTAGATACTTCCCTGGGAAAACCAGAAGTATGGATATAATGCAGCCACCGGAAAATATGAAGATTTGATGGGTGCTGGGATTACCGACCCAACCAAGGTAACCGAAGTGTTAAAATACTGAAAGCAAATCCAATATAAACTCATGCCAGCGAAGCATTTTGTAGATGGTATATTATTTTCTGAATATTTAACAGTTAAGTAATAAAAAATCAGGATATAAATAAAATAATGATGTGAAGAAGATTAAACTAATTTAAATAATTAAAAGAAAATTAAAAAAAATTGTACAGAATATAAAGAAAGACAATCAAACACATTATAAACTGATATCCACCTAGTGACATGCAGATGAAATAATACCTTTAAACATCTTTCATTCCAAGACTTTTTATGTATGTTAGTTCTGGTAATTTACATAGTTGCTTTTATCGTCAATTTTAATATTTTTTTTTGTGTACTTCCTCTTCAGTATTATAGTTCTGTTTTCTAATGCCTCTAATCCTGATTTCATGTTAGTTTTAAGTAAGTATTTCCTTTTCTATGTTGAAGTCGAATTTCTGAAATCCTTACGATTATTCCATTTGAAATTAACCTACTCAACGGGTTTTCTTAATATGGTATTCCACTCCAAGAATCCTTTCAAAAATCTTATTACCGAATAAAATAAGGTACATATAAGTAATTAGTAGGAAATTATAAGTAGCCTAGCACAAAAGAGTTTCTAAGCTTTGTTTTTAATAATATAAATAATAAACCCGCATAACTTTGAGCTTCCCTGTTCTAGAAAATTATAATTGGTTATTGGATCCATAAAATCCTAATTTTCAGATTGGTTTGAAGCAGTCAAATTAAATGTAATTAGGAAGTGAAGTTTCATGTGCGACTAATACATCATCTTTATAGAAGTCTTATTTTTAATAATCCATACTTTTTTAATGACATTAAACTAATTTATTACATTTCTATGAAAGCTGTTAGGGTAATAACATTAAAATACTAATTTAATGACATTAAACTAATTTATTACATTTCTGCGCGTTTGCAATATTCACCTTTGTAATAGACTTTTGGATCAGTAAATTGTATTGTATTTTAGTTTCGGGCCCGCACTTCCGGACTATTTATTCTAAACCGAAACTAAAATACAATACAATTTACTGATCCAAAAGTCTATTACAAAGGTGACTATTGCAAACGTGCAGCTAACGGAAGCGGTCCAAAAGTCAATCTAAGGTCCTCGAACTCCAATGCTATCCAACTCGAACTCTTAGACGAAACTTGAAATTGTAAGTAATGAGTGGCAAAGTCCAGCAAGAAAACAATCAATCAATTTAACTAGTAGGCCAAGTAACATGAACACATATAACAAAATACGATAACATATACGATATGATATACGAAATAAACACTTTCAAGCCCATGTTTTGATAATCAAATATAAACGCATAACATACAATTTTGAAAACACTAGAAAGATCGATCGAAAACTTACCTCAAATATTGGTCAGATCTGAAATTAGCCTTTTGACCCTCTAAATGACGTTTTCTTGGAAAACACAAAGCACGAAAGTTGCAGAGAACGAAAAGAGCTTTCCGAAAAGTTTAGGATCACTGAATTTTGACTTACGATGAATTTTTTATGAATTTTACAAGATTGCTGATTTATGCTGAGAAGAGCCCACCGAAATTTGACATTAAAAACGAGGAATACGAATATGGTGTATTTATAACGATACAAAACCCCATATCTTAACTTACAAGTTATCCATATTAGAATATGATCCAAATTTTAGGCCAATTGGTCTAATTCAATTTTAAATCCTAGTCCTTATCTAATTTTAATTCTTTTTTCTCAATATCCTATTATTATTATTTTAAAATTTATGGGATATTACATCTTCCAATAAGTTTCTGGGGTTACGCTCTAGAAACAACGGCTTTCACACTTAACCGTGCTCCTACTAAGAAGGTTCAAAAGACTCCATATGAGATATGGAAGGAGAAACGGTCAGGCATGAACTTTATGAAAGTTTGGGGATGTAAGGCGTTTGTGAAATATCAAGAATCTGACAAGCTTGGACCTAAATCCGAAGAGTGCATTTTTGTGGGATACCCTAATGAAACAAAGGCATATTATTTTTATTGTCCTTCTGAGCAGAAAGTGTTTATTGCTCGAGATGCTGTCTTCATGGAAAGAGATTTTGTTTCCAAAAGAAATAGTGGGAGAACTATAGATCTCGATGAAGATCGAGAACCACAAAATAGCATTGAACCTGAAGTGGAACAAACCTGAAGTGGAACAAGAGCATAATAATGATAATGCTCAACAAACACAGGTTGTTCGTAGATCTGGTAGAATTCACCATCAGCCAGAGAGATATGGATTTCTCTTGACTCAGTGTGGTGATTTGATGCTCATAGATGAAGATGAGCCTCTCACATACCAAGATGTTATGAACAGTTTAGACTCTAAGAGATGGCTTGAAGCCATGAAATCCGAGATAGATTCCATGTACGAAAACCAAGTATGGACTTTGGTTGATCTACCTGAAGGGGTAAAATCCATAGGGTGCAAATGGGTTTTTAAGAAGAAAAAAGGCATGGATGGAAATGTTCA
This sequence comes from Apium graveolens, assembly GCF_009905375.1. Classification (NCBI taxonomy): domain Eukaryota; kingdom Viridiplantae; phylum Streptophyta; class Magnoliopsida; order Apiales; family Apiaceae; genus Apium; species Apium graveolens. Next base: position 296,598,899 of record NC_133649.1, read on the forward strand.
AACCTATAAAGCTAGGCTGGTTGCAAAAGGTTTCAAACAAATTTATGGTATTGACTATGATGAAACTTTCTCAGTCAAGTCTATAAGGATTTTACTTGCCATTGCAGCATTCCATGATTATGAAATCTGGCAAATGGATGTCAAAACAGCCTTCCTTAATGGAAGCCTTGAAGAGGATGTGTACATGACACAACCTGAGGGTTTTGTCGATCCAAGGAATGCTGGCAAGGTATGTAAATTGCGTCGATCCATTTATGGATTGAGGCAATCCTCTAGGAGATGGAATATCCGTTTTGATGAAATAGTCACAGAGTATGGTTTTGTTCAAAACGAAGATGAACCGTGTGTTTACAAGAAGGTTAGTGGGAGACATGTGGCATTCATAGTACTATATGTTGATGATATACTACTATTGGGGAATGACATACCTTTTCTAAAGGCTGTTAAGACTTGGTTAGGGAGCAATTTCTCCATTAAAAGACTTATGAGAGGCATCCTACATTCTAGGAATGAGGATCTATAGAGAAAGATCTAGAAGGATGATCGGTCTAAGTCAGAGCACATACATTGATAAGGTTTTGCATCGTTTTGGAATGCAAAATGCAAAAAGGGGATATGTCCCCGTGTCTCAAGGGATAACGATCTCTAAGGACCAGTGTCCGAAATCATTGGATGAGAAGGACCACATGAATAAAGTTCCATATGCTTCAGCAATTGGATCTATCATGCATGCAATGGTATGTACTCGCCCAGATGTCTCGTATGCTTTGAGCATGACGAGCAGATACCGGTCTAATCCGGGTGAAGGTCACTGGACGACAGTCAAGAATATTCTTAAGTACCTGAAAAGAACTAAAGATTCATTCTTGGTGTATGAAGGAGAAGAGAAACTCGTTGTAAAAGGTTACACCGATGCAAGTTTCCAAACATACAGAGATGATACTGTATCGCAGTCTGGTTTTGTGTTTTGTCTAAACGGAGGTGCTGTAAGCTGGAAGAGTTCAAAGCAAGAAACAGTAGCTGATTCTACAATGGAGGCTGAGTACATTGCAGCTTGTGAAGCAGCTAAGGAGGCCGTTTGGATTCGAAAGTTCATTTCTAATTTGGGAGTGGTTCCATCTATCGCAGATTCCATTGATCTATACTGCGATAATAATGGAGCCATTGCACAGGCTAAAGAACCTAGATCACACTCCCGGGCCAAACATATACTCAGGAGATTTCACCTTATTCGAGAGATTAATGAAAGGGGTGATATACACATATGTAAAGTGCACACAAATGATAACATTGCAGACCCACTGACCAAAGGCTTGTCGCAGCAGAAGCACGATGGTCACACTAGTTCCATGGGTATTAGATATATGAGTGATTGACTCTAGTGCAAGTGGGAGATTGTTAGTGTAGGTGCCCTAGAGGCAATACATTATTCTTTTAAATCTTTATGTCAGTTGATCATTCCATAAATGTATTTATTATGACCTTAATTACTGCGATATTTTGTTTGCATAATAAATGTCCTTAGAATCATGATACACATTGTATAGTTTAAGTACATGACTTGAACTTGAGATTATATAATATATCATATTCTTAAAGGTCCCCAGTCGAGTATTATTATATAGGACAATAATTATACATAGATAGACTAGTATGTTGTTTGACGAGATAACCACATCTCATTGGTTATAAGTATGGGGATACTAAAGTCAATACATAGGTACATGTGAGAGAACATGGTACTGGACAGACCCACAATAAGATTCTTCATGTTTAATAAAGTCATAAGAAAGACTCACAGTGATAATGGTGTAACGATCCTTTGACTTGAAATCATTATATTTCTATACGAGGATTAATATACTTTGACTACATTAAAAGTTACTTTTGATCGGGTGATGATAAAAGTGGACATCGGGTATATCATAAGTCATATGAGAAATATGAATGATAGATAAAGGATTTAACCCTCCTATAATTAGGAGAAATATTATTGACCTCTTGATTGAGTGAGATTATAAAAAGCATGGCCATGCTCAAATAATGATTTGTCTTGATAGTCTACTCATGGATCAAGTAAACCCAGATTAAATTTTGAAGAGGATGACTAAATACATGCCTCGATTTTAATATATAATATGTATGGTTAAAGGGATTATATTACACGAAAAAAACATTAATCACGAAAGGTTTTATCTAATCACGATTTAATTATTATTTAATTGGGTAACAATGATGTAAAACTAGATACCGCTCCTTGTTTATAATTTTATTAGAGAATAAAATTATTTCCAATTAAATAATAGCCTATAGGTTCACACAAATAGAGCACTTAATGAAATAGTTAATTTAAATTGTGGATTTAAATTAATTGATGATTATTTGAATTTTATTATAATTAAGTAAGACTTAATTGAGATAATATAAATTCGAATTAAAGGGAATGTTTTTGCCCATAATAATTAAGTATGACTTAGTTATTAATTAAATAATAGAAATTCGTCTTTATTATTTAATCCTATACCTACTAGGGTTGGGCTTTGCTGTTATGGGCCTTTTAATCAGTCATTATATATAGATAATGATAGGTTAAGAGAGAGGTAATGTTTTGGAAAAAAAAACCTAACAACAAAGAGAGTCAGAGGCAATTCAGATCGTCAATAAGGAGGCTAGTACATCCATTCCGTAGTCAAGTTCGTGAGACGTTCTTGGAGGTGCTCTTGTGGATACCATAGAGGTGTTTCTCCGAGAGGTAGACACAAAGCGTGATAGCTAGGATCTCCGTTGAGTTCGTGAAAGTCAAGCTCTTGAAAGTTATGATTCGTTATCTTCATAATCTGCCCACAATTATACATGGATCCTGTTTTTGGGTTTCGAAATTTTTATTTTATTTACGTTTATCCGCTGCGTTTTATGCATTGGAACCCATCAATGGCATCAGAGCTACGTGTATAAGGGGCTGATTTGGTTACGTGTTTACTGTATTTTTACAAGTATGCATGTGTGATGAGTCTGCCATGATAACAGTTATGTTATATGAGTCTGCCATGATAACAGTTATGTTATATGAGTGATATGATGATTCCGTTAATAATCTATATGATGATACTATTATGGCAATATTGGACAAACTCCATGTTCTTATAAAAAATTGGGATATTTCGAGCGACGAAAAGGATTGCATGGAAAGGAAAAGGATTGGCCCCGAAAATGTTTATGAAAACTGAGAAGGGAGATATCACAAAATAAATGAACTCTATGCTTTGTAGCTCTGATTATACACTGACCTCGTCAACTTTTTTGGCTCAACTTGCTAAGCAAGCGAGCTAGGGCCATTGAATTGGTTAAGTTAAAAATGTCCAGGGTTGAGCTGTTGGGAAACTTGTACATTTCATGCTCTCAACAATCTTGTTTGACACTACAATAAAATCACATCTAACAACAGAAATTTTGTTAGCACGTTAAAGAAATTCGCTGGTTTTAAACCGTTTATTAACGAAATGATAACCGAACTGATTGGAGTTAATGTCGTTAGAAAATTAGTGCCAATCGAAATTAGTAATTTGATAGTAAAATAACAACCGCTTGATAACAGAATTCTTGACTTTTAACCAACTAACTTGCTAACAGAATATAGAATATTTCGTTGCTATCTTTAGTAACGGTATACAAGTGATGTTGATAAATTTAGTAACTTAAAGAAATATTTGTAATTAAATTTAGCGACTCTTTGCTAACATATTATTTATTGTTAAATTGATAACAATTTGCTATAAATTATTTGTTAAAATTAGTATCACTGGCTAACCCTTTTAACAACCAATTATCCGTTGATAATTATTAATCTTTGTAATAACACTTTATTGTTACCAACTGAATCCAAATAAATTTATTATTCTATTTTTACTTTTGTAAACCTCTAAATATTTAACAAAAGATAGCTCCATTATTTTTATCGATAATAAATTATCATCTTATAACACAAGATGAGCAAAACGATAGCACAAAAGCATAATTTCCTACAAAATTTTAACACCTGGCTTAATTTCACAACTAAGCCAACTAACAAATACACCATAACAAGATGTCAAATATCAAATCCAAATCCAGAATCAGCAAACCTAGCCAGTAGCATACAAAATCATACGTAACATAAATAGTCTAGAATATATAAGCGGCGGGATCTGAATTATGTTGTATCTTCTTTTAAAAAAATTAGTAACAAAGTTCAGAGCGCAAATAAAAAATTCAAACAGACCTCAATATTTTTATCTGAGATTCCAAGGGAAGAAAATGCTAAGGCAGATGCGCTATCAAAGTTTGCTTCATCTGAGATTGAAGAAAGTTCAAGAAGTGTGTACTTCCGTGTTTTGAAGACACGAAGCATAGATGTTAAGCTTGTGGCTCCCATAGGTCTGGGGACGTCATGGATTGATCCTATCAAGGCTCAAATTCAAACCGGTTGGTTACCAAGTGATGCAACTGAGGCACGGAAGCTAACTGTTCGAGCACTAAAGTACTATTTGATAGATGGGATTCTTTACAAAAGATCTTTCATGGTTCCCTACTTGAGGTGTCTCAGGCCCGATGAGGCACGCTTGGCTCTTGAAGAAGTGCATGAAGGCATTTGTGGACAACACTTGGGGGGCAGGGCTTTGGTTCATAAGATAACTCGTTTAGGTTTTTTTTGGCCATAAATGATGGCTGATGCCAAAGAATATGTGAAGAAATGTGACCGCTGTCAGAAGCATGCACCTGTTGTTAGACAACCCCCCGAGATGCTAACCTCTATCAACTCGCCCATTCCTTTTGCTATGTGGGGAATGGATATTTTGGGGCCTTTTTCCATGGCCACAGCACAAAGGAAGTTTCTGACTTAAAATATTCACTGTCCTCAGTGAAGGTAATAGTAAGGAATCGGGCATACCTAATCAGAATCAGAATCCTCACCCTAAGCGGGTGGAGTGTCGGGTGTGTCCGGAGGTGGATACACGGAATCCTCACCAAAAAATGGCCACTGGATATCAACTCCGGTGGCTCTAAAAGCTGTCCCAAGTGCCTGGGTGAGATCACGTGCGCCTGCTGTGGATGTCATCCATCACATCCATCCTCCGTGCCAGATGCCTGTACTGCGTCGAACTCATGCCAGCTCACATATCAGCTCCTTCCTCAACCTCATGCGCCTGCTTGTTAGGGCGAAAACACGCGCTAAAATTCACGCAAGTATACGCGTTCGCAAGTAGTATAAGATATAAATCAGATTCGTTCCCACAGAGACTGGTTTAGGTTAAGTTCAATTTATGCACATATGCAACAATGTATGGCTATCGTTTAATGCTAAAACAAATAACAATTTGGGTTTTGATTAAACTAAGAGATTATACTAAATAGCATTAACTAAGAGAATTAAGGTTAAATTACTTATATGAGACAAACATGGGATTCTAACTTCATTACTACTTTATTCAAAGTCTTTATTCTTAACATTAGCATGTGATGGTGATGACAACTAATCAGATAACATGAAACTAGTAAACGCCAACTTTCGTTGTACGAATACCCTACTACCAGACATCCACAAAAGAGATAGAAGCTGGATATACACCAATTATGCGCTATATGTCTATAGAATTTGACAACATAAAGGTTTAATGCGCAAGTTATCTATCTTGATTACATAGGGAAAGTAAGATGGGTAAAATTACCTACGAATCATGCATAACAATAACACATGAACCTATGCTAGCATGACAAGTTATAAATCTCTATATTCACTTTCGCTTCAATAGAAATTAACACGCTATCTTATATGTTAGCTACGCACATAAGACAAATAAGCACAACCAATACTAGGATATCAATCAATCACCACACACCAAGATATTGAAACAAATTAACTATAGAAATCCATAAGTAAATCCATTAGAACCCCACGATAACGATTAGTTCATAACCGAACTCATTGTCACCATGGGTTCCAATGAAAGCATGATAATAAACAATATAAGAGTACTAGGGTTTAAGAACAAATCGAAAGTGAGCATCCAAGTATCAACTATATTGAAGAAAACAAAAGTCTTCTTCTCTGTAGCCTTCTCGTGCTCTCTAGGTCTTCTTATTGCTCTCCCAGGCCTCCTTATTGTTAAAAACGTCTTTTTATGGGTATATATAGGGTCCGGGATGACCAGGATTCTCAAAATCTTCAATTTCGACTAAAATCAGGATTCTGAGGCAGAAATCGGGCGCGGCCGTGCGGCCTTCGGGCGCGGCCAAGCTGACATTCTGGAATTTTTCTGACAAATCTTCTTTTGGCCATATCTTGAGTTCTGCTCGTCAGAATTAGGAGATTCAACTGCCCACGCGAAGTTAACAAGATTACCTACAACTTGAGAATGGCATAGGCTTCCAATTATGATTTTTTTTGCAGGATAATTCTTCGAAAAGCTTCTTTCTTCCTTAAACTGATGCCTGAAATGCAATAACACAAAAACACATCAAAAATACGAACAACTTGAGTCCAAAACACCAATTTAAGCTTGTAATGAGGCGTTCCAAGTAGATATAAAATCCACTTATCACACCCCCAAACTTGAATCGATGCTTGTCCTCAAGCATAAACAGACTCAAAACTACAAAACAAACCTAATGCATGAATGCAACTACGTGAATGCAACTAAATAATAATGCAATCGATCTCCTCAGAATAACCATAACCAAATAAATAAACCGATGCCTCTAAGAATGCAATGACTTTTAAAAGAGTTCGAATAAACCCCACAAACCAACTCACAAACCAGAAACGTGCGTGTGTGGATGCTTAACAGATATACTCTCGAAACTAGATCAATAACCATAACTTATCTTTCATCAAAATAATCACAAGTTTATAAATAGAAAAGATGTTAAACGCCTCACAACTCCTCCTTTCTACTACAGTTATACAAGGATTCATGCTATTATTGAACACATAACAAAGATGCTTACTTGACCGTGCAATGAATGAGGTCCCAAAAGACTTATATAATAATACCCATGTAGCGAGTGTTAGGTTATCAGATCCTAGACTATAAAAAGCCTTAGGTCACTAGGCACAAAGTCCCCTAAGAACTTAATAACTCGAGTATTAAAGAGCTCACTCTTGATCAATTATGCATAAACTCATACTTTTTTTCTTATCTTTTTCTTATCTTTTTCTTTTTTCTCTTTTTTTTCATTTTTTTCAACAATTTCTGAATGAGTGCGTTTCGCTCCATCTCATTCAACCCTAGACTACTCATAAAAATATGAGCCGACTACTAGCCATTTGACGCCTAGCCTTACAACATCTAGCAATGAAATCCAAGTTTTTCTCCAGATAAAAATCAGTATTTTTACGTCATTATGAGAATACCACAAATTCTAGATATAAACAGGTGATTAATTCTTAACAATTAAGCAAATATGATCATGATCTAACTCAAAAGCAAACTGATAAGACTTGTGATTTTTTTTCCTGGGCATGCAAATCAATTCATTAGGACTTAAACATCCCTCTATTCGTCATCACTACACTCAAATCAACATCAACTAATCAATCAGAAATAGCTCAACTTAAGGGATCATGTTATATGCATGCAAATGCAACTACATGGGCTCACATAATAACACAAACAAATATGTCCTATATAAACAATCATGCCAAAAATATGAATGAACTACAACTAAACATGCAACATGAATCTATATGGACACACACAAACTATTCCTTATATTATCACCCCTAAACTTAAAATTTTCAATGTCCTCGTTGAAGGTAATAATAAGGATATCAGGCATACCTAGTTAGCAGAAGGATCACCCTCTTCGGGTGGAGGATCAGGTGGCCAATCAACCTCGACACCAGTGTCTCGAGAAACAGTACCGAGAGCATGTGTCAAATCTGCAGCAAAATGACGGTGAATGTCGTGCATGGCCTTCATACGCCTAGTCACTCGCCTGTACTGCTCATCACCAACACCAGTCCTATCAACTACCTGCTGCACATGAGAAGAACCCTTTGTAGGCACTGAAGGATTCGTTCGGCTACCCTCTACATCATCAAAAATATATCCCAAGCCCTTATCATGTGGTGCACCTAAGAATGCATAACTCAAGTGATCTGGTAGTGGGTGAAGCTCAAGAGTGGAAGCTTCTTCAGTAGATGGCTCGAGACATTCCTGAGAAATTTTTAGCTCTGCTAACCCAAGAGAATCGAATGGCATATCCAACTTTCTTTTCCACGGAGGTGCATTCAAAACCTCTAGCTGCTCTGCTCCTTCTTCATCTTCAATAACTGATTCCCCTATTAAGGATCTCTCTAAGGTATCTGACTTTGGAAATTGCTCAAGCTCCGTAATCACGACAGAGTCGACCCACTCTACTTTAAAGCACTCCTCTTTAGATGTGGGTAACTTTATTGCCTTGAACACATTAAAAGTGACCTTTTGATCGTGAACTTTCATCGTAAGCTCTCCTTTTTAAACATCGATCATAGTTCGGCCGGTAGCTAAGAATGGTCTTCCCAAGATGATGGGAATCTTCTTATCCTCCTCAAAGTCTAGAATGATAAAATCAGCAGGGAAGATGAGTTTGTCCACCTTGACTAAGACATCCTCCACTACACCTCGTGGATATGTAATAAAACGATCGACCAACTGTAAGGACATATATGTCGGCTTCGGATCAGGTAGACCAAGATTCTTGAAGATAGACAAGGGCATCAGATTGATGCTAGCTCCCAAATCACATAAACACTTGTCAAACGACAAGTTTCCGATGGTTCAAGAAATAGTGAAGCTTCCAGGATCTTTAAGCTTCGGAGGTAGCTTATATTGCAGCACAACACTGCATTCCTCCGTTAGAGCAACGGTCTCTAAGTCATCGAGCTTCACTTTCAGAGAGAGAATACCTTTCATAAACCTCGCATATCTAGGCATCTGTTCAAGAGTTTCAGCAAAAGGTATGTTAATATGAAGTTTCTTGAACACCTCCGAAAACTTAGCAAATTGCTTATCCAACTTCTTTTTCTGCAGCCTCTTAGGAAAAGGAGGTGGAGGATAGACTTATTTCTCCCCTATATTACCCTCAGGAGGAGTGTGTTCCACAGTTTTCTTCCTTGATTCCACTTCTGCTTCCTTCTACACTTCTTCTTCAGCCACAACTGCATTTTCTGAAACTTGAGATTTTTCAGGCTCTTCATTTTGCTGAATTTGGGGGCTTGCGACCTTTCCAGACCTCAGGGTGATGGCGTTCACCTGTTCTTCAACTTCCCTCTTGCCTGGATTGCTCTTGCCTGGATTGGCTTCTGTATCACTAGGAAGCGTTCCTGGCGGTCGATTTAATAAGGCGTTAGCAATTTGCCCTATTTAGTTCATCAGAGTCTTGATAGAAATAGCATGGCTTTGGCATATAAGATCCTAGTTTTTACACATAAGCCTCAACTCCTCCAATTCAGATTTTTTGTTCGAAAATTGACCTGCATCATGAGTTTGTTGTTGAAGTTGGAGTTGTCTTGGTACAAATTATTGCTGAAACCCAGGAGGATTGAATTGATTGGATCCAAACTGCTGATAAGGCTGCTGTACCATATTTTGATTGTTGCTCCAGCTGAAGTTAGCATGATTCCGGTTGTCAGGATGATAAGTGTCTGGAACTGGTTGCTGCGATCTCTGAAAGTTGCTCACAAACTGAGCTGATTCACTAGATATAGCGCATTGCTCCATCTCATGCGAACCTGCACACAACTCACAAACTCTGGTTATCCGATTAACACCATAGTTAGCCAGAGAATCGATCTTCATAGACAACGCCTTTAGTTGAGCAGTGATAGCCATAGCTGTATCCACTTCAAGAACTCCTGCTACCTTGCCCTGTGGCAATCTCTGGATTGGATACTGATATTCATTGGCAGCCATTAGTTCAATTAGCTCATAAGCTTCCTCATAGCTCTTTGCCCATAATGCTCCACCCGATGCTGCATCGAGCATGGGACTTGACTGTGCTCCCAAACCATTATAAAGGCAATTGATCAGCATCCAGTCAGGCATTCCATGATGATGACACTTTTTAAGCATCTCCTTGTAGTGCTCCCAAGCTTCACATAGAGATTCTCCCGATTTCTGCATAAATTGAGTAAGAGCATTCCTCATTGCAGCTGCCTTCGCCATAGGGAAGAATTTAGTAAGAAATTTCTGAGCAAGATCCTCCCAAGTAGTAATTGAACCAGCTGGTAGAGAGTGTAACCAACTCTTAGCCTTGTCCCTCAGAGAGAATGGGAAGAGTCTCAGCTTCACAGCATCCTCAGAAATACCATTGAACTTAAAGGTGTTGCAAATCTCAATGAAATCCCTAATGTGCATATTGGGATCTTCTGTTGGAGAACCCCCAAACTGGATTAAATTCTGCACCATTGAATTATGCCAGGCTTAATCTCAAAGGTATTAGCTGTTATAGCTGGCCTGACAATGCTAGATTGAATGTCACTGATCTTGGGTTGAGAAAAATCCATCAAGGCTTTCGTTCGTGCTGCTGAATCTCCCATTGTAATGAGTACCTGAGACATAACAAGTAAACCGTGAAAGTAAAAGAGTCTGAGTCAGTGAACTTTAACGACCACTGATGACAAGTACATAAACTAAACAATTAACAATACCGAGTCCCCGGCAGCGGCGCCAAAAACTTGTTAGGGCGAAAACACGCGCTAAAATTCACGCAAGTATACGCGTTCTCAAGTAGTATAAGATATAAATCAGATTCGTTCCCACAGAGACTGGTTTAGGTTAAGTTCAATTTATGCACCTATGCAACAATGTATAACTATCGTTCAATACTAAGACAAATAACAATTTGGGTTTTGATTAAACTAAGAGATTATACTAAATAGCATTAACTAAGAGAATTAAGGTTAAATTACTTATATGAGATAAATATGTGATTCTAACTTCATTACTACTTCATTCAAAGTCTTTGTTCTTAACCTTAACATGTGATGGTGATAACAACTAATCAGATGACACGAAACTAGTAAATGCCAATTTTCGTTGTACGAATACCCTACTACCAGACATCCACAAAAGAGATAGAAGCTGAATAGACACCAATTATGTTGAGACCCTATATGTCTATATAATTTGACAACATAAATGTTTAATGCGCAAGTTATCTATCTTGATTATATAGGGAAAGTAAGATGGGTAAAATTACCTACGAATCATGTATAACAATAACACATAAACCTATGCTAGCATGGCAAGTTCTAAATCTCTATATTCACTTTCGCTTCAATAGAGATTAACATGCTATCTTATATGTTAGCTACGCACATAAGACGAATAAGCACAACCAATACTAGGATATCAATCAATCACCACACACCAAGATATTGAAACAAATTAACTATAGAAATCCATAAGTAAATCCGTTAGAACCCCACGATAATGATTAGTTCATAACCGAACTCATCGTCACCATGGGTTCCAATGAAAGCATGATAATAAACAATATAAGAGTACTAGGGTTCAAGAACAAATCAAAAACGAGCATCCAAGTATCAACTATATTGAAGAAAACAAAAGTCTTCTTCTTTGTAGCCTTCTCGTGCTCTCTAGGTCTTCTTATTGCTCTCCCAGGCCTCCTTGTTGTTAAAAATGTCTTTTTATGGGTATATATAGGCTCCGGGATGACCAGGATTCTCAAAATCTTCAATTTCGACTAAAATCAGGATTCTGAGGCAGAAACCGGGCGCGACCGTGCGGCCTTCGGGCGCGGCCGCGCTGACATTCTGGAATTTTTCTGACAAATCTTCTTTTGGCCATATCTTGAGTTATGCTCGTCAGAATTAGGCGATTGAACTGCCCACGCGAAGCTAACGAGATTCTATAAAACTTGAGAATAGCCTAGGCTTCCAATTATGATCTTTTTTTAGGATAATTCTTTAAAAAACTTCTTTTTTCCTTTAGCTGATGCCTGAAATGCAATAACACAAAAACACATAAAAAATACCAACAACTTGAGTCCAAAACACCAACTTAAGCTTGTAATGAAGCGTTCCAAGTGGATATAAAATTCACTTATCACTGCTGCGATGACCCTGCCTCATCTCCTAGCTGAGATCTCTATGCAGTCCTGCTCGCCTGAGTGGCTCCAACAGTTGGCCTCCCACCAGGTAGGTAGTCAAAAGTATAACCAAGCCCCTTCAGATCGGGCTTGCCTCCATCCCTTTCTTGCATTGTAGCCAAAGTAGTGCTGTCAATATGAGCACTCGGGATCTGCAACTGCTCGTGTGCGGGCCAATGAACACCAACTGCCACGCACAGCTTCGTCACCATGGACGCATATGGAATATACCCCGTAGTACTCCCCCTCAAGAACTTCAGAATCCCCTGATAAATCACCATCCCCAAATCTTTATAATCGCCCTGAAGAATGCCCCATAACAACCGTGCATGCTCCACAGTAATCTCATGCACATGCGAAGATGGCATGATGTTAGCACATATAAAAGTGTTCCATGCATGGGCAAACCTGTTCATTCTGGAAGTCGAGATCGTAAAATACTCGGTCATGTCCATCTTGATCTTCCATTGAGTATCGGGCTGGCATAGAGTAGCAAAAATAAGATCCAGATCAAAGTCCTCTGGAGTCTTATCGTTCCAGGTGTCCTGCCCCACCTTCCTTGCGGGCTGCTCAATCACAGTCCTGATAGCCTCTGCACTATACTCCACCGTCCTCCCTCGAACCACCGTGAAGCCATTCTTCTCGGCCTTGGCGTTCGCATAGAACTCGTGAACAACACTCATGGGCACAACATCGGGTGCCTCGCAAATAGGAACCCAGCTCATCTCAAGAATCATCTCCAACAGCTGACTATCCTTCCCTGATGGCAGAAAATCTCGCTCCTTGATGATTGGCTTCGAAAGAAACCTAGTATATTCCGCTTCAGGCTCGGGAGTAAAGAACCTTGGCCTTACACCACCCACACTTGATGAATCGGTGGTGCTGCTATCGACTTGTGTTCTTTGTCTCTTGGGTGCCATTGGAAGTGAGAAGAGAGAATAAGATTTGTGTTTGAGAGAGGATTTATGTTTGATAATTTGTGAATTGATGAAGGAGTTGTGTACGAGGTGTATGTATATATAGGTGGTGAAAAGAGAATTATATATGGAATAGAAGTGAGATTTGATTATGGGAATAATGGGAGTAATGGGTTTGATTTGGAGAGGGAATTATGGGATGTGGTGGAGTAAAATTCGGCTGGGAATTGATTTTGGAACAAAATTCCAATTTTTTCCCCTTTAACTGCCTTTTATTTTTTTCTGAGTCGGGACCCAGCGCGGGCGCGCGCTACTTCTGCCAAATCGGCGCGGCCGCGCGCTGTAACAGCGCGGGCGCGCCATGTTTCTGTAAAATCAGCACGGCCGCGCGCTAGGACAGCGCGGGCGTGCCAAGCTTCTGAAGTGGGCCCTGAATTTTTTTTCCTTTTCTGATTTTTTTTGTGATTTTCTCCTTTCTTCTTGCTTCCTCTACTTTCTAATGTACAACAAACTTGGGTTGCCTCCCAAGAAGCGTTTCTTTTACGTCGTTAGCTCTACGTAGAATCTCGAGATCAAACGGACAATAGAACGGCACTAACCACCTCGCGGTTTGCCGTTTCACCATAGTAATGCTTCAACCTCTGCCCATTTACTTTGAATGCCTAGCCCGGATCATTCTCAAAAATTTCCACCGCTCCATGTGGAAATACAGTTTTGACAATAAACAACCCTGACCATCTTGATTTCAACTTTCTAGGAAAAAGACGGAGACGAGAGTTGAACAGTAGAACTTGTTGCCCCGACACAAATGATTTGAGCACTAAACCCCGATCGTGCCACCTCTTGACTTTCTCCTTATACATTTTGTTGTTCTCATAAGCTTGAAGTCAAAACTCGTTGAGTTCATTCAATTGAAGCATCCTCTTCTTTCCAGCCGCATCCAAGTCCAGATTCAACTTCTTAAAAGCCCAATATGCCTTATGCCCGAGCTCCACATGCAAATGACACCCCTTACCATAAACCAACTGAAACGACGACATTCCCAATGGAGTCTTATATGCTGTTCAATAAGCCCAAATAACTTCATCAAGCTTCAAAGACCAATCTTTCCGTGATGGACACACAACCTTCTCTAAAATGTGTTTGATCTCTCTGTTAGACATCTCAGCTTGACCATTTGTATGAGAATGATAAGCCGTAGTAATGCGATGATTCACATTATACCTTTTTATCATAGCAGGGAACTTGCGATTGCAAAAATGCGACCCCTCATCACTGATTATGACTCTTGGAGTTCCAAACCTTGTGAATATCTGCTTGTGAAGAAAATTAAGCACCACTTTCGTATCGTTCGTTGGAAACGCCTTAACTTCAACCCATTTCGACACGTAATCAACTGCCAACAAAATATACTGATTGTTACAAGATGAGACAAATGTCCCCATGAAGTCAATTCCCCAAACATCGAAGACCTCAACCTCGAGAAGCACATTAAGAGGCATCTCATCCCTCTTAAACATCAATGTGTGGGTTGACATCGATCACATTTCAAAATGAACTGGTGAGCATCTTTAAACAATGTCGGCCAAAAGAAACCTGTTTGAAGAACACAAGCGGCTATCTTTTCTCCACCATAATGTCCTCCATAAGCCGTTGAGTGGCAATATCATAAGATCCCCCCGTTTCGCTGTAAGGAATATATTTTCTGATGATTTGGTCAGCTCCTTGATGAAAAAGAAACGGCTCATCCCACATATACCACTTCACTTCATGTAGAAACTTCTTCCTTTGAGCATAAGATAAGTCGGGAGGCATGATATTACTCACAAGATAGTTCACAATGTCTCCGAACCACGGTTCTTCTTCTTGCACTCCAAACAGCTGCTCGTCGGGAAAAGATTCATTTATCAATGTCTTATCTAATGAAGTAGCATTAGGATTCTCTAAACGCGAGAGATGATCAACGACTTGATTTTCAGTCCCCTTCCTGTCCTTGATCTCTAGTTCAAATTCTTAAAGCAAAACAACCCATCTAATCAATCTAGGCTTCGAGTCCTTCTTTGCGACTAGATATCGAATTACAGTGTGATCAGTGAAAACTGTCACCTTAGTCCCAAGTAGATAAGATCGAAATTTCTCAAAACCATAGACAATAGCCAAAAGTTCTTTCTCTGTAGTAGTATAATTCAGTTGAGCACCATTTAGGGTCTTACTAGCGTAGTAGACCACATAAAATATGTTGTTCTTCCTCTGCCCAAGAACTGCTCCAACTGCATAGTCACTTGCATCGCACATCATCTCAAAAGGTTCTTTCCAATCAGGTGCAGTTATGACCGGTGCCGTGATTAAACTCTTCTTCAATGTCTCAAAAGCTGTGAAAGGCATATGTCATAGCCTATTTGTTTATTCGAGGATTTAACTCAACTCAAATAAGAATGTAACAAGTAAATAGTGGTTCTATCGTCAAAGAGATCTCTCAAAGTAACATCTGTCAAAGAATTAAGAAACATTGTTCATCTACAGACTTGAGGAATTACTTCAGTGGAAGAAGTTCAAGAAATTGATCAAGCCTCAGTTATATAAATCAAGCTTGTGGTTTTAATCAAGTGTCAGAGATCTTGTCAGGGTATCAGATAATTATAGGTTTTTAATTTGAAGAAAATAATGTTATCAAAGTCAAGACATGAAGAAACGTCACGGAAGTTAGTCATTCATGAACCAGACAGTACATCGAGTGTCAACATTGAAGTGGTGGAATTGATTCATAATTTTCAGTGATTTTCAGAAGATTGTCAGAAGAGTGGTTGTTGTTCAAGAATAGTATTAATTCTCTATTAATTAATTAAGTCATATAATTTAATTAAGAAAATAAATTATATCTGCAAAGATTAATTTATTGATTAATTGAATTAATTGGTTAATTAATTCTGAATTAATATTATGTATTTTCAGAATTGATTTTGAATTAATATTCAATATTAATTCAGCAAGACAAACATTTGAACTGGTATGACAATTCAATTATCTTGCCGAAAGTCTCTCCAGCTCAAAGGATTGTCTTGTCGAAAGTCTCTCCACCTCAAATGATTGTCTTGCCGAAAGTCTCTCCAGCTCAAAGGATTGTCTTGCCGATAGTCTTGCCAGTACAGTTCAATTGGATTGATTGATTACTTAAGTAAACAGAAGCAGATCATTCAAGACATCATATTGAATATTCAACCAACTCAAGAACACAGAAAGAAAAGAAGCAGAGAACTTATTATCTTCAACGGCAATATTTCAGGACATTAATTTCTAGTATTTATTGTTAAATCTAAACCACTAGAAATCTCTCTTGTTCTTGTGTAACTATCTAGCGGATCTAAATCCCTAGAACTTAATCTCAAATTGCTTTTAGCATTTGATCTTATTATTTCAAAAAATAGAAAAAGTTCATGTCGAATTTATTCTAGATTTGGAATAATTTATTTGAGATTAATCCCTTGTAAACGATATCGTTGTTGTAACACCTTTCAAGTTTAATAATAGTTTTATTTAACTTGAATTTTATTTCACTTTTTTATTCCGCATTATATTCGATTAAACGATATAGTTTGTATTCAACCCCCCTTCTACAAACATATTGGGACCTAACAATTGGTATCAGAGCCTTCTGATTAACGAACAAATCAAGATCCTAGACTTTTGTGATTCTTCCACTCCTTGAATTTTTATTTATTCAAAATTTCATAATGACTTCACAAAAAGTTGGAACCGTTAAAATCCCACTGTTTGATAAAGAAAATTATATTATGTGGAAGAAGAAGATGCTCTTGTTCTTACAAGTTGCAAATCCCAAATATCTGGATGTGTTAAAGAAGGGTCCAAAAAATCCGATGGTTATTGAACCAGAGGTTATAGAAAATGATGTTGTAATTACCAAAGCTAGAACCTATGTAAAAGATCCTGAGGATTTTTCTCCTGCTGAAAAAGAAGAAGCCTCCTTGGATGCCAGCCTTCAATTAATTTTGTTGATTCCCTTGATTCCTTGATGAACAGACATGTGATGAACTGTAAAAATTCCAAACACATCTGGGAAACTATTGAGGTGATTAATGAAGGCACAAAGGAAGTTCGGGAGAACAAGTTAGAGATCCTAACCTCTGAGTATGAACATTTTAAATCCAATCCAGGAGAAGAAATTACTGAAGTATTTGAGAGGTACTATGCATTGATCAACAACCTGAACATAAATGGAAAATATTATTCAATCAGGGAGGTCAACAAAAAGTTCCTTTTAACACTGCCAACTCATCTTGAACATAGAATCACTGCCATAAGAGAAGCGAGAGATCTGAATGAGATTTCTTTAGAACGGCTCTATGGTGTGTTAAAAACCTATGAGTTGGAGCAGATTCAGCAGAAGGAAGTCTACGGGAAAGGTAGAGTGGTCAGCACGTCTACAGCTCTAGTAGCTGAAGAAGAAGAACAACAACAACAATCTTAACAGTCAGAGAGAATGGTACAGTCTTCCAAGGCTGAGGAAAATGTGATAGTAGCAGAATTTGATCCTCCTACTACAAATCAATCAGGAGATGAGTTTTACTCCTTGGAAGAACTGGAGCAATTGGAAGATGAGTCAATGGCACTGATTGTCAAGAGATTCTCCAATGTCAGATTCAAGAGGAATCCCAAGTTCAAGTACAAGTCCAACTACAACAAATTCCAGAAAGGTGGATCTTCATCCCCTAACACCAGCAGTGGTGGATACAAAATAGGGATGGTTGATCGGAGCACCATTCGATGCTTTAACTGTAATGAGTTGGGATACTTTGCCACAGAATGCCGGAAGCCAAAGCAAGTAAGGAAGAACTCTTATGATTCTAATAAGAAGAATAAATCTGAAAGGGCTTACCTGGCAAAGGGAAGAAGTTGGGATGATACTGACAGTGAAGATGAAGAAGTTGGAAATCTTGCTCTTATGGCTATTGATGAAAACACTTCATCGTCAAGAAAAGAGGTAAAATTTACTGATGCTGAATTAGTTTATCATCTAGGAGGCTCCTTAGATTGTGCTCGTCGTGATAATGAAATGTTAACTCAACAAATCAAAGACCTTGACAAAAAGGTCAATGAATTAAGACTTGTGCACATTAATCAAGACAAATTAAAAGAACAAGTATCTTTTCTAGAGAAAAGAGTTGACTGTTATAGACAACTCAAAACTATTCCCAAAGACAAGATCACCGGTCTTGAGACTAAGGTAGCTGCTTACTTTAATTCTTGCTATAAGGCTAAAGAGTTCTACAATAAGCAAGCTATTAATCAAACATCTGGAGTAGGTTATGATTACAATGTTGCTATTGGAGAATTAGGCATAAACTCTCCTCCTCATGTTTGTGCTAAAGGTAGGAAAGTACCACATGTGCTTAAGGGTGTTGATAAACCCCTCTATAAAGAATCATTTGTTGAACCATTTGATGAGACCTCCTTTATTATTCAAGAAGAAATACGTGCTGAAGATCTTGCTAATGAGAAGGTTGTTTCCAAGCCAAGTGTGTCGAAAGTTCTAGTCAAAATTGTGAAAGCAACTAAGACTAACTCAGACACACCTGAGTTGGATAACAAAAATGCCATGCCTACCATGCATAATTTGCCTGTTGTTAATTCCTCTCATAAAGTATGTGGTGTTCCTAATTGCATGTCTTGTGCCTTTAATTTGATGTATGCTTATTTTAATGGTAAGCATGTTTCTAGTGATAAGACTACTCCTCGTCAGCATGTGAATAATAGGAAGCATAATAGGTCTAAGACTACTAGTCCTCCTAAATCTAGAAAGGAGACATTTGTGCCTAAGCCTAAACAGAAATTTGTCAAGGCTGTTTACAAGGTCAAATGTTCAGTCGTTGAGAAAGTTGAGAACATAAAAGTTAAGAATGTTGTTTTGCCTGATAAAGGCCAATTCTACAAGTATGCCGGACCCAACCAAGTTTGGGTTCCGAAGAAGGTCTAATCCATTTGTATTGCAGGGCATTAAACAGGTGGAACCTGTAGTGTGGATTCTTGACAGCGGATCGTCAAGACATATGACCGGAGATAGAGCCCTGCTATCAAATGTGGTTGAGAAAGCTGGCCCAGTGGTTACCTTTGGAGATAACAACAAAGGTTTAACTGAGGGATATGGCTGTTTGCAAGCTGAAAATGTTATCATTGAAAATGTGTAGATTGTGCAAGGACTTGAACACAATCTATTTAGTATCAGTCAGTTCTGTGACAAGGGCTACTATGTTTTATTCGACAAGCTAAAGTGTCAGATCCTGCACAAGAAAAGTGAAAAACCCTCCCTGATGGGAATCCGGAAAGGAAATCTGTTCGTAGCTGACATGAACTCTGGAAGCAGTCCTGAAGTCAATTATTTCTATGCAAAGGCATCGTCAAATGAGAGTTGGCTATGGCACAAGAGACTTTCCCATCTCAATTTCAAAGCAATGAATTCTCTGTTAAGAGAGAATTGGTCAAAGGTCTGCCTCAACTGGAATTCTCCCCAGAAGGACTGTGTGAGGCATGCCAGAAAGGAAAATCAAAGAAAGCAAGTCACAAAGGCACTAACACATCCACCATAACTGGTATTCTTCAATTATTACACATGGATTTGTTTGGACCAGTGAATGTTCTTTCGATGTCAAATAAGTGTTACTGTCTTGTGATAGTTGATGACCATTCCAAGTATACGTGGGTTTTATTCCTTCACTCTAAGGATGAAACACCACAAGTTGTGATTGATCATATCAAGTTGATCGAGTGAGATTCTACTGTCCCTGTTAGAGCAATAAGGTCAGATAATGGAACAGAATTCAAGAATTCACTTCTCAATGGATCCTGTACAGACAAAGGGATAACCAGACAATTTTCAGCTCCTAGAACCCCTCAGCAAAATGGAGTGGTAGAAAGGAAGAATCGTACATTGATTGAAGCTGCAAGAACTATGTTAAGTGAATCAGGTCTTCCAATGTACTTTTGGGCTGAAGCTGTCAATACTGCATGTTATACTCAGAATCGAACTCTAATCAACAAGGACCTCATAAAGACTCCTTATGAGATTATGAATGAACAGAAACCCTCTATCAAATACTTTCATGTATTTGGTGCTAGATGCTTCGTGCTCAAGGATGGAGATGATCGTCGTGGCAAGTTCGAGGCAAAGGCATATGAGGGTATTTTTGTTGGTTATGGAAGACGATCATACAGGGTGTATATCATTGATTAACACAAAGTAACTGAAAGTATCAATGTCACATTTGATGACACTAAACACCCTAGTATCCAAACTGAAGATCCTTATGAGAAACTGAAGTTTGATGATATATCAGATTCAGAATCAGAATATGATCAAGAACCTGAGGTTGCTGCTGGTGAAGAACCTGTTAATCATGATGATACTCAAGGTAATGGTGATGGAAACATTGGCAACAATGGAGATACCACTGCTACTGACGAAGAATCATCAAGTCAACCTGGCAACAACTCAGGGGGAGATGCTGAAGGATCAACTAGTAGGACACAACATCCCAATATATTTCAAGGCGAATCATCAAGATCAAATCTTCCAAGACAAACTGTCTGGAATAAAGCTCATCCTTTTGAGTTGATTATTGGTGATCCAGATGTTGGAGTCAGAACTAGACGTGCTACTTAAAATGAATGTCTGTTCTCGGGATTTCTTTCTGAGATGGAACCTAAGAAGATTGAAGAAGCACTGACTGATCCAGATTGGGTGTTTGCTATGCAAGATGAACTCAATCAATTTGAACATCAACAAGTCTGGAAACTGGTACCTAGACCTACACACAAGAAAGCTGTTGGTACTCGGTGGGTATTCAGGAATAAACTAGATGAAGATGGTGTGGTTACAAGAAACAAAGAAAGAATGCTAGATAAAGGATATTCTCAAGCTGAAGGCATTGATTATGATGAAACCTATGCTCCAGTGGCTAGACTTGAGGCCATCAGGATATTTCTGGCATTCGCAACATTCTCGAACTTTAAAGTTTATCAAATGGATGTCAAGAGTGCCTTTCTGAATGGAAGGTTGGATGAAGAGGTATATGTAGAGCACCCTCCTGGTTTTGAAGATCCAGATCATTTGGATTGTCTACTTTCTTTTCAAAGCTATCTATGGTCTCAAACAGTCTCCGAGAAAATGGTATGACACTCTTTCTGAATTTGACATTGAAAATGGCTTTACTAGAGGTATCATAGACAAAACTCGCTTTTCTAAAAAACATAAGAATGATACTTTATTAGTCCAAGTCTATGTGGATGATATAATATTTGGGTCTACTAATGATAGTCTCTGTAAGAGATTTGTTAAGTTAATGCACATCAAATTTGAAATGAGCATGATGGGAGAGCTGAAGTTCTTTCTCGGATTACAAGTAAATCAAAGTTTAGATGGAATATTTATTTGTCAATCCATGTATCTCACGGAACTCCTCAAAAAGTACAATCTAGAGGATTCTGCATCAGTAAGGACTCCGTCATCTACAACTGTCAATCTTGGACCATATGAAAACTCCATTAAGGTAGATGTCACAAGCTACAGAGGTATGATTGGCTCATTATCTATCTTACTGCAAGTAGACCAGATATTATGTATGTTAGATGCTTATGTGCAAGGTTCCAAGCGGATCCTAAAGATATTCATCTCGTTGCTCTTAAACGAATCTTGAGATATCTTAAGGGAACACCAAATCTAGGTATTTGGTACCTTAAAGAATTTGGTTTTAACCTTGTTGGATATACAGATTCAGATTACGCAGGAAGTGTTGTTGATAGGAAAAGCACCTCAGGGAGTTGTCAATTCCTAGGTAGCCGGCTAGTCTCATGGTACAACAAGAAACAACAAACAGTTTCCAACTCAACGGCCGAGGCTGAATATATTGCTGCTGGAAGCTGCTGTGCTCAGATCTTGTGGATTAGGAACCAGCTACGGGACTATGGCTCTGTATTGAACAAAATCCCTATTCTATGTGACAATACAAGTTCAATAGCCATCACCAACAAACATGTACTGCACACAAGGACCAAGCACATTGACATCATGTATCATTTTATTAGAGAGCACGTCATGAATAGTACTGTTGAACTATTTTTTGTTCCAACAGAAGAACAAATAGCAGATATTTTCACTAAACCACTTGATGAATCCATATTTACCAGATTAATTGGTAAATTGGGTATGTTAAATAGTTTTAGTGATTAAACTAGTTAATATCTGAGATCTGTTCTTGAATGAATTTACAAATGAATTTTTTATGAATGAAAAATTCATTTGCAAATTTATTTTATCATGTTTACCATATTTCCTACTTATTTCTATGTAATTTTTTTTATCTTATCTTCTTTATTTATTTACCTTTTTATTTTAATATCTCAGAATATTTTATTTCCTCTAAAAATATTTTTCTATGAATTTTATTTGCTAAAATTAAAAAAAATCTATTTTTGGACTGAAAATATAATTATCTTTGAAATATTTTAATTATGTAAATATTTTCTGCATTTTTGCCATATTTTTATTACTCTTTATTTGTCTATTCTGTAATTATTAATATTATTTAGGTTTTCTGTATTTGCTAATATTTTCTGTATTCTCTTTTCTATTTTTTAAATTTTTATATATATAACTGCAATGACAATTGGCAAGACTATTGCAATTGTCTTGCTGAAAGTCATTCCAGTATGAGTTGTGTTTATTTTATTTTTCAGAATAGTTTTATAACTGCTTTTATTTTGTATTGGTATGACAATCGGTATGACTATCAGATTGTCATACCAGTTCTTTTTATTTACTTTTATTTTGTATTGGTATGACAATCGGTATGACTATCAGATTGTCATACCAGTTCCTTTATTTTCTATTAGAATTCCAGTGTTTTGCCTAATATAACTATCAGTATGACAATCGGTATGACAATCCTGGATTTTCATACCAGTTATACTACTTGGTCAATTTTTTTTGTTTTGTCTTGTTAGTTTACATATCACTCTTCTGCTTATTCAAATCAAGTCAATCGCCTGTTTTCTCTCTCTCTCTCTCTCTCTCTCTCTCTCTCTCTCTCTCTCTCTCTCTCTCTCTCTCTCTCTCTCTCTCTCTCTCTCTCTCTCTCTCTCTCTTCGATTATCCAACAGTCACCATTGTTCTTGCTCGAGTTTTTACTCAGCCTAACTTAACCTCACCACTGTTATATATACATATACGTGTGTATACATACAGGAAGGAGTGCTGCCAATTTTTTTTGTGTTTATTTCAGTTCGTTTTTTTGAAATCAGTTCTTGTTTTTTTTTCTTTCTTTTTTTCTCTCTCTTCAAAAACGAATCTGTTTGTTTTCGTGTCTTGTGTTTTTGTATTTCAATTTGGTTTTGTGTCTTGTGAGTTTGCAAATCTGATTGCCTATCTGATTTTGTGAGTTAAAAACATTAACAAGATACATTACTTTCTAAAATTTTCGGATATAATTGAATTAATTTGAATTATTAATTTTTTTTTAATTTTAATTCGAATTTTCTTAATTTAATTCTGTGTTTTATTATATATTTTTATGGCTCTCAATTTCCAAATTGTCTCGCATAATCATGTTGGTTATTTTAATCTAGAAAAGTGTGATGTGGAAAAATTTAAGCCGTGGATTAGATTTTTAAATGACCATTCGATTGTTAGCTCTGCTATTAAATCAAATATTCTATTAAATGTCGATCTGCTTAGACTGATTTGCACAACCTCTACTGTGGCCGCTGATTCTAAATCTTTTTCATTCAGCGTGGCAAACACACAGTATGTAGTTGATGAACCAGTCATCAATCGAGCGTTAAATTTTCCAATGGACAATTTCTGTAGTTTACCCTCTGACAATGAGATTTCAAACTTTTTCCATGCCATTCACTATCAGGGGGTGATTAATTTAACCAAGCTGTCTAAATCCAATTTGGTTTCTGAATGGGATATTTTCTTCGATACACTTTCCAAAGTGTTTGCCAACTGCACTAAATCCAAATTTTACAACATCACTTCCACTCTGCAGTATATTGGTCTTGCGGATGTTTTCAATCAAAGGATCAATTTTGGCAAACTACTTTTACCCATTCTTCTGAGACGTCTCACTGCAGCTTTGCGTGATCATTCTACGAATCGTAGGGTTTCGTGCTACTACGCTCATTTTCTTATGCTTATAGCAGAACATCTTCTCACACCTGTGCATAAGGCTCTTTTTGCTAACTCATCAGTAGCTGAACCCCCTCCGGTAAGCAAAAAGATCTACACACGCCAAGACACTACCTTCAAATTAATGCAAGTTCCAGTACTTGTATCTGCTTTCATGGCCACTTTCATTCCTTTACCAATTTTCAATCTTCCCGGTCATGAACATCAAGCTCAACCTCCAGTGGTTCAAGCCACCCAGGCACAAACATCTGATGCTCTTCCACTGCAGGTAATAATTCCTCACTCTCAAACTATTCCTACTTCTGTTGAAAGACCCCCAGTGGTTGATAGGGCTGACCATGAAGTTGTAGAATCGCAGCTTCAATCCCAGGTCATAGAGCCAAACACAGAGTCATAACCTGTCTCAAACTCTCCCCCAATGTCGAAAATATTACCGAGAAGGTTAGTAGAAAGTAGTGTGTTTTTGGATGTGAATGAACCCTCAGCTCTGCCTCCTCCCAAGAAAAGAAGAACATTTACTGAGGCATCTGAAAGTCCATCCTTGTCCTCCAAACAGGACATGGACTTTGAAATGGCCAATGAACAGTTACTAGAGACATTCTCTCAACAGGATGAATCTATTGAAATTCGCCATAGGGCCATGACATCTTGTACTGAGTCAAGCACACTTCCATTACTCACAATGGAAGCATACATACCAATAGATGATACTCAGGACACAGAGAGAGGAGTGCACATTGAGTCGGTTACAGTGCCTGCCATAATTACGGCAGAAGAGCAGTCACATGCTTCAGAGGGAAAATCTGACTCTCAGCAACCTCTAATAGAGTCATTTTCTCCCCTCCCAGATCCAACACCTCTAGCTCCCTCACGGGATTCTCCACTCGCCGATTTATCTGGAGAAAGTGAAGGGCAACTCGGTCAGTCTATCCCTGAAGCAATTCAGACATCTATTTCACATGAAAAGATAGATTTGACTGAGGATCGGGACTCGCGAATTCCCATTGCACCACCACTGGCCTCTCTTGAAGAGGCTAGGGTGATTTCAATTACAGGTACAGAAGACCAGCAACAGGATGGCTTCTTACGAGCAATTATATTGAGAGAAACACAAGCACGTGAGATGAGTGAACCAAACACGAGAGATATTCAGGTGAGCGCACACACAGACACAAACATTGAAAATCCGTTAGCTCAAATTGCTACTCTGAAAGAACAACTTGCTAAAAGTCTGGCTAAGGCTCAAACATTCAAAGCACAAGTGGTTGAACGACCTTCTTCTTCCACCTCTGTCAACAATCAGCTGGCATTCATCAGGAATGATATCTCAGATTTGAAGACCACTGTGATACCAAAGCTTAACTCCATTCAGGAATCTCCAACTTTATCAGCCGAAGACATTTCAAACCTCTACTCTATCCATACAAGAATGAACTCTCTTGAAGATCTGATTGAAATGAACCACTCACTGGACTCCTCCAGATTTTTAAAGATAAAAAAGGGCATGGAACATCTCAATGAAGGGATGAAGCACTTGTATTTTATGATTAAAAATTCTCACTGCCCTAATGAAGAGCAAAGGACTTTCTTTGAAGGGCCGTCTGGTGGAGGCTCGGGCTCTGGAGGTAATGGAGGTCATGGGGGGTCTAAAGGAAAATCTGTAGAGGATTCCTCAACTAAGGGGGAGAAACAGGGGAGAAGTGCAACAGGAAAAGAAAAAGATTCTTCTGCTGGAGAGACAATGAAGGCTGATGATGTCTACTATAGTGGAGAACAAGATGACTTCGATATTCTTGATGTTCCCACTAAACGTCTTGGAAGATAAAGCTGGTTTCTTTGAAGCTGAGGAGGAAAGTAATTTTGAAGAATGGGAAGAGGAAGCTCAAGTGGATCCTATTTTTGAGAAAAAGTTCCAGCAGCAGCAGTCAGAGTTGAAAAGAAAAGAAGGTGAACTTAAAAAGATATCTCAGATCATTGATATGAGGAAAGAAATCCAAAGAACAGAAACTCTTGAAAAGCAACGTCTTCATGACATTAAAGCTGAAGCAAGAAGAAGAGATGTCACTCTGAAGATTGGTGAAAAATGGGATGAAGCAAGAAGAGTTATTGATATACCTCAACTGAATAAAAACAATGATAGGGAGTTTCTACATCTTCTTGACAGGATGGAAATTTCTAATCCAAACAATGACGTGTACATGAATGCTATCAAGACTGAAATCTCAAGGATCTCAGCTGCTTTTGACAGATCACTAAATGAAATGAGCATATTTATATATTGTCAGAGTGAAGGATCTTTCAAGGTATCACTTCATCTGTTTGAGAATCGTTCTTTATCAGAGATTTGGGTTCTTCTCAACAAAGTCAAAAGAAGCTCAGAATTGAATGAAGTCCTTCGTGAAAGGCTAAAAGAGTTTGCTAATAGGGCTAGTCCTCAAGTGGTCAACTTACCCTTTCAAGTAAGATTCTTTAAGTCTGATTGTCTTCAAATCTGCCATTTCGATTCACAATCTTTTAAAGACTACTCTGCTAAGCATCTTGTCTGGATGGAACATCACTTAAGAACTGCTGGATACTCATCTGAGTTGAAATCTAAAGTTGCTGATATGATTCAAGGTTACTGTGAAAAGAAAATTAAAAGGTACAATCAGTTGAAGAATAAGCTAAAGTCAGTTGGAGTTCAACCAGTTAGACCAGACAGTTTCACTTCAGAAAGGGATCGTGTCTTTGACAAGTAGTTGATGCAAAAATTGGAAGAAGGTGAATTCGGAAGGGAAGACAACTGAATTCGAATACCTCAAAACTTAATGTAATATGCTTAAAGCTTTATGAATCAAGCTAGACAAATGTATTCATATGTTCAGTCTAGAGGAACATCTATCTTGTATTCACATGTAAATTTCTTTTGGAATCTGGAAAATGTTAAATATAATCCATAACTTTTATGCTATTTACTTTGCATTACTGTTTATATCTTTTTCTTATTTGTTAGTTGAGTTATCCTCTAAGTATTTGTTGTTATTGTCTAACAAACAAATAGGGGGAGATTGAAAGGCATATATCATAGCCTATTTGTTTATTCGAGGATTTAACTCAACTCAAATAAAAATGTAACAAGTAAATAGTGGTTCTATCGACAAAGAGATCTCTCAAAGTAACATATGTCAAAGGATTAAGAAACATTGTTCATCTACAGACTTGAGGAATTACTTCAATGGAAGAAGTTCAAGAAATTGATCAAGCCTCAGTGATATAAATCAAGCTTATGATTTTAATCAAGTGTCAGAGATCTTGTTAGGGTATCAGATAATTACAGGGATTTAATCTGAAGAAAATCATGTTATCAAAGTCAAGACATGAAGAAACGTCACGGAAGTTAGTCATTCATGAACCAGACAGTACATCGAGTGTCAACATTGAAGTGGTGGAATTAATTTATAATTTTCAGTGATTTTCAGAAGATTGTCAGAAGAGTGGTTGCTATTCAAGAATATTATTAATTCTCTATTAATTAATTAAGTCATATAATTTAATTAAGAAAATAAATTATATCTGCAAAGATTAATTTATTGATTAATTGAATTAATTGGTTAATTAATTCTGAATTAATATTATGTATTTTCAGAATTGATTTTGAATTAATATTCAATATTAATTCAGCAAGACAAACATTTGAACTGGTATGATAATTCAATTGTCATACCAAAAGTCTCTCCAGCTCAAAGGATTGTCTTGCCGAAAGTCTCTCCAACTCAAAGGATTGTCTTGCCGAAAGTCTCTCCAGCTCAAAGGATTATCTTGCCGAAAGTCTCTCCAGCTCAAAGTATTGTCTTGCCGATAGTCTTGCCAGTACAATTCAATTGGATTGATTGATTCTTAAGTAAATAGAAGTAGATCATTCAAGACATCACATTGAATATTCAACCAACTCAAGAACACAGAAAGAAAAGAAGTAGAGAACTTATTATCTTCAACTACAATATTTCAGGACATTAATTTCTAGTATTTATTGTTAAATCTAAACCACTAGAAATCCTTCTAAAAAATTTCATAGCATTGAACACATTAAAAGTTACATCCTAATCCAGAACTCGCATTGTGAGCTCACCCTTCTGCACATCTATCAAAGTTCGGCCAGTCGCCAAGAAAGGTCTCCCCAAGATTATGGGAATCTTCTTATCCTCATCGAAATCAAGAATGACGAAATCAGCAGGGAAGATGAGTTTATCAACCTTGACCAAGACATCCTCCACAATACCTCGCGGATATGTAATAGAACGGTCGGCCAACTGCAAGGTCATATAAGTCAGTTTTGGATCAGGCAAGTCCAACTGCTTGAAGATTGACAAAGGCATCAGATTGATAGTAGCTCCCAAGTCACATAAATATCTGTCAAAAGACACTTTTCCAATAGTACACGGAATAGTGAAGCTTCCTGGATCCTTAAGCTTCGGAGGCAACTTTTGTTGCAGCACAACACCGCATTCTTCCGTGAGAGCGACTGTCTCTAAATCATCTAGCTTCACCTTCCAAGAGAGAATACCTTTCATAAACTTTGCATAACTAGGCATCTACTCAAGAGCTTCAGCGAAAGGTATGTTGATATGAAGTTTCTTGAACACCCCCAGAAACTTCTCAAATTGCTTGTCCAGCTTTTTCTTCTGCAGCCGCTTGGAAAAAGGCGGTGGAGGATATATCTGCTTCTCCCCTGTATTACCCTTAGAAGGAGTGTGCTCAACAGTAGTCTTTCTTGGTTCCATTTCTACTTCCAGCTGCTCTACTTCTTTCTCAGCCTCAGCTTCTTCAGTCAACACTTAAGTTTGTTCGGGATTCACAACCTTTCCAGACCTCAAAGTGATTGCCTTTACCTGCTCCTTAGCTTCCCTCTTTCCTGGCACTTCAGTGTCACTAGTTAGTGTACCAGGCTGATGATTTAGGAAGGCATTGGCAATTTGCCCAATTTGATTTTCCAAGGTCTTGATATAAACGGCTTGACTCTTGCA
The DNA here is from genome assembly GCF_009905375.1 of Apium graveolens. Classification (NCBI taxonomy): domain Eukaryota; kingdom Viridiplantae; phylum Streptophyta; class Magnoliopsida; order Apiales; family Apiaceae; genus Apium; species Apium graveolens. Next base: position 296,628,151 of record NC_133649.1, read on the forward strand.
CATAAGCTTCAACTCCTCTAATTCAGATTTTTCATTGGCTTGTTGCAGCTGGAGTTGTTGTCTTGGTGCATATTGCGGTTGCTGAAAACCAGAGGGGTTGTACTGCTTAGCTGTATATTGCTGATAAGACTGTTGAACCGCATTCTGAGTGTTGCTCTAGCTGAATTTAGGATGATTGCGGTTGTTGGGATGATAGGTGGCTGGCACAGGTTGCTGCGATCGCTGGAAGTTGCTCACAAACTGATTGACAAAGCCTTCATCGTCAAAGCCTTAAGTTGGGCAGCGATAGCAGTTGCTACGTCCAACTCCAGAATTTCTGCGATTTTTCCCTGAGTCAGCCTCTGGGAAGGATTCTGATACTTATTAGCAGCCATCAGTTCAATAAGTTCATAAGCTTCATCATAGCTTTCAGTCCACATGGCTCCTCCTGATGCTGCATCAAGCATGGGTCTAGAAGTAGCACCCAATCCATTATAGAAACAATTGATAATCATCCAATTAGGCATTCCATGGTGTGGGAACTTCCTTAGCATCTCCTTATATCGATCCCAAGAATTACACAGAGATTCTCCAGTTTGCTGAGCAAACTGAGTAAGAGCATTCCTGATTGAAGCAGTCTTCGCCATAGGAAAGAATTTAGTGAGAAATTTTTGCGCAAGATCCTCCTAAGTGGTGATAGACCCTGCTGGTAGAAAGTGTAACAAGCACTTAGCTTTGTCCCTTAGAGAGAATGGGAAGAGGCGTAACTTAGCATCTTCAATCACATTATTAAACTTGAAGGTGTCACAGATCTCGATAAAATCCCTGATATGCATGTTGGGGTCTTCAATAGGAGAACCCCCAAACTGAACTGAGTTCTGTATCATCTGAATCGTGCTTGACTTGATCTCAAAAGTGTTAGTCCTGATGGCTGGTCTGATGATGCTTGACTGAATGTCATTAATCTTAGGCCGAGAATAGTCCATCAAAGCCTTCAGATTTTCCGCTTGATCAATCATCTCTACTAAAGATGGTTCTTCAACTTTCTCTTCTTCTTCTACCTTCCTTTCTTCCTAAAAAACTTCCTTACGAACTACCACAAGTTCTTCCTCGGCTTTATCCAGTGTTCTCTTATGAGTACGCGAACGCGTATGCATACACCCTCGCTAGAGTACCTGAAATAAAACAAGGAATAAATAAGTAACAATGTCGGAGTCAATGTACTTTAATGACCACTGATGGAAAGCACATAAACTATAAATTAACACTACAGTCCCTGGCAGCGGCGCCAAAATCTTGTTAGTCGCTAAACACGCGTTAATATTACACGCAAGGATACGAGTTCGCAAGTAGTATAGAATCTTTTCTAGTTCGTTCCCACAGAGACTGTATTGGTTAACTATTTAATTCACGCACTTAAGCAACAATGTATGGTTATTATTCAATGCTAAGACGATAACAAATTGAGGTTGTTTATAACTAAGAATTAAACTAACAATTATAACTAAGAGAATAAGATTGATTAAATTAATATATATGACAAACATGGGATTCTAACTTCATTAAATACTTCATTCAATAGCCTTATTGTTCTCAACCTTAACATGCAATGGTGATGACACTAATCAGACAACACGAAACTGATAAACGCCAACTTTCGTGACAATTATGTTCTTTGACACTGTGTCTCTGGGATCTTTGGATAAAGCAATAGACCTTGCAAGCAGCTTCTTTTCATCTGGCCTAGGGGTTTCATAAGATAGGTCTAGTGGATTTTTGTCTGAACTCTTTGAATAATTCCTCTTTTGTTAAAAAATCACACTAGCCTTTGGAGACTTGATTGATGAGGGTTGACCCCTTTCCATGTTCCCTAGGCTCATTTCATTTGCTGAAATTTGTGTTAATTTGGAGCAGTGAGAAAAGACCTTGTCTTGCTTCTCAATTTGACCAAATTTCTCCTTGATGATTTCACCAAGCTTCTTCCATTGTGCATCTAGCTCTTGCTCAACTGCTGCTACATCAAGTTGTTTGAATTTTTCATTTGACTCCTACTTGGCAGCTGCTAACTTGATTAGATCAATACTGTCCAAGGCTGGTGGCTTTGTGAAGGAAATTGCTGGAACAATCACCTTGTTGATTTGTATGTGGCTCCCCTTGGCTAACTAGAACAATTGAGTCTTTCTCCCCCTTTTTGTTAGCATCAAGTTGAGTGGAGGATGAAGTTTGTGCAGCCACCAGTTTCTGAAGTAGTTGCGTTTGTTGAGCTTGATGTAGATGGATTTCAGTGATTAAAGTTTCCAGGTTTTGGAGCCTTGTTTCTAAGGAGTTCACTTTTCTTTCTAGATGAGAATTTTTCCTGAGTTGTCTTGTGATATCTAGCATAGTTGTGTTAGGAAACTTAATATCTAGTCTTTCAACAATGTGCTTTTTGACTTGATCAATGTCTGTTTTCATTGCAGTGATGTCCATAATGTGTTGGAGAGATTGAATTTGGTGTAGTTGAAGAGAGTTGAGGTGTGCTTGAAGAAGTCTCTTGGTATTGGCATTGGTTGTGACTTGAAGAGCTGTCTAAGTTTGTTGAATGATTTGAAAGAGAGTGGATTTGAAGTGATACTCATCATATTCTTTGGAAAACACCCAAGATGGAGTGTTTGACCTTGAGCTAGGTCCTGCTTCTCCCCCTATGTCCATAAATTCTCCTTCATCATCATCTTCATCCCCAAAAATATCTTCAGAACCACCAGATGGATAATCAACATCATCACCATCTTTGGGTGGCATGACTGTGATGACATCCTTGGCCCTTTGCATAGAAGCAGTAGTGTGCACCAAATTTAGCATTCTTTTAGCAGCCACATTGTCCTGTTCAGCCAAAACTTGATATGCTGAAACAGGGTGAGTAAATGCCTCAGCTTCATAAGAAATAGAGTCTAAGACAACTTGATATTCTTGCTGAATTAGCTATTTCTTTTCAGCCTCATTGACATCCATTAATTCACTTACAATGGGCTCTTCCCATTCTTCGGTACCTGTTTTTCTTTCATTTTCTCTCTTTTTGCATCAAGGGCTCCCTTTGTCTTCCCACCCTCACACCCTCACCTTCACCTACTAAGGTGGGACTCCACTCACTCACTTTTGCCAAGTTTGAAGAAATAGCTTGCAGATTGACACTCTTTTCCTCTCCTTTTGCCTGAGAGCAACTCAACCTCTCACTCTTTTCACTTCCTTCCCTAAATCCTAAAAGTGATTGTACAACCACTACATCATCTACACTTGTAACATTTGTTGAAATTTGAAGTTGTGCGGTGATATTCAACGGATGAGAAACATCCATCAAAGTAGTAGTTGGAAGAGTCAACGGATGACTGCTGTTAAGCACATCCGTCGAGATACAATCACTAGTCGACGGATGAACAATATCCGTCGAGATAGTAGAAATGATTGAGTTTATAGTAGATACTACTGTAGAACCGTGGTGATTGATTTGAGATTATGCACAGTATTCTCAGTAGAATCAGAAAGAAATGGCAAATGAGCCAACAAATCATCTAACAGATGATGCTCACTTGCTGTAGATTTTGGCTTCTCCATTAGAGTTAAAGATGGAGAATCAGGAATTGATGAATGGATCATGTCCACATCTAGAGAATTGGTGGGTGAGTTTTGTGTGTGAGGTTTTTCTATTATTAAATATGTTGGCTGTGACTCCACATTTACAGGAGCCACATCAAGCTGAACTTGAGAAGGTGCAATAACCGAGTCTGTGACTACAGTTTGCACAGTGTGTGCACCCTGTGTCTCCCCAAGTGTCCTGGATTTCTTCTTTCTGGCATAAGCTTGGGGTGAGCTTGTGTCCCTAACTCTTTTGACCTATGCTCTTGGCTGAGAGCTTTGTTCAATAGTCACATCCTTTTGGGAGGATGCAACTAGCAATGAGCTAATATCCTTATTAAGCACTACAGTTTGTTGAGAAACTGTAGTGTGGCTAGGCTGAGATGCACTCACCTCTCCATCTTTATTCTTAGGGCTTCTTTGATGTTCACCATGTCCCTCACCAATATCCCTTCCCTTCACACTCCCCTCTTGGTTTTTAGTGGATTTTTCAACTAGTTTCTTTTGAGAGACACTAGAGGGGGATTTAGAAACTTTTGGTTTTGTGGCTTGGGTAGGTATCTGTTTGGTGATTGTCTCAGATGCCATTGCCCCAATTATTTGCAAAGAAGCAGGTGGTTGAGAAATAGTAGGGACAGAAGCATTTACCTCACTTACCTGAGGCTGTTCCATGATTGGCATGTACACAAGAGAAATTTCCTTGTGATGATTTGCCCTGTTCAAGTCAGCAATAACTCTCCTCTCTTGGACCCAACAAGCTAACTTGTTTGTTGGGTTCTCAATGGTGAGATTCTTAGAAACAAAATTAGCTAGCATCATGAAAAATCTAGCATAATAGATATTCACATACCTCTTTTTAATATCCCCTAATTTACTCCCAATCTCATAAATGACAGAAGTGCTAAAATTGAAGTACTTATCACTAAGAAGCATGTAAATCATGTGAACAAGTGAGTAAGATACAGCATCAAAATTACTTATTTTTTCCAGAAAACACTTTGATAAATGAATCACACAAAAAACTCCATTCTTTTCTAAGACCTAGTCTCCTAACATCACCTAATTTAGTGGCATTAAGAGCATAACCCATAAAAACTAGCATGTTACTCACATTAGTGTCTGTGTATGGAGTAAGTGTGTTATTTTCAGGCAGTTTAAAACACTTTTTAATTGCATTACAGTTACCACAATGTTCATTACCTTTGAGAGTAAAGGTAATAGTCTTGTCCTTTGAATTAAACACAGCTATAGTCCAAATTTCCTCAACAACCTCACAGTAAATGGTTGGGGACTCAAGCATGGCATAGCTCAATTTGCAGTTTAGTATGAAGTCCTTCATCTTGTGATAGTCTTTAGATGCCAGAATTTGCTTATTCACCAAAGCTACAAAGTTGTTATTTTCATAAACAAACCCAGTTGAGGACATAATTTTGACTACGGGTGCCATTGATGTGATTGAGATTAGTTGTAGAAAGAGATTTTTTACTTTTGGGAAGAAGAAGTTAGAGAAATTGCTTTGAGAAAGATAAAAACAAAGAATAGAAATTTAATTAGCTTTTATACTTTCTAAGATATATACTATCAAAAAGTAAAAAGTAAAATAAAGTGACCAATAAAATTAAACCAAATTAGCCGTTTACAAATAACAAAAACTGTCACAATTCTAAGATTATCCGTTGAAATATACATACAGACTGTAAGTAAATTCAACGGATAATGCTCAAGATTAACGACTTAGATTGGGTGCTATTCGACGGATGATGATTAAATTACCTAGAGTAATAATTGATATTTTAATGGATGATAAAATTCAATGGATGTTCATTTTCAACGGATAATGAACATCCGTCGAGATACAGATTCTGACTTAGTCAAAATTTTATCTTAGAAGGAAATATCAACTTTTACTCTGGCTGCATTTCAATTTGCTTAGATATCAAAAATAGATTAAGAGTAATTAAGCATACCTAGCTCACTTACCAACCTAGTGAAGGTGGATTCATCAAGTGGCTTGGTAAAGATGTCTGCAAGTTGTTTCTTACTTAGAATAAAATGAAGTTCCGCAGTACCATTCATAACATGCTCTCTAATGAAATGATACTAATGTCAATGTGCTTGGTCCTTAAATGTTGTACTGGATTTTCAGTTATTGCAATTGCACTTGTGTTGTCACAGAAAATAAGAATCTTATTCACTTGTAGGCCATAGTCCAACTATTGATTTTTCATCCATAAAATCTGTGTACAGCAACTATCTGCAGTAATATATTCAGCCTCAACTGTAGAAGTAGAGACTGAATTTTGCTTCTTACTGAACCAGGATACTAGCTTGTTTCCTAGAAATTGACAGGTTCCTGTAGTACTTTTTCTGTCAATTTTACAACATGCATAATCTGCATCTGAATAACCAGTTAGATCAAAACCATAATCTCTAGGATACTAAATGCCAAGTTTTGGTGTTCCTTTGAGATATCTGAAAATTCTCTTAATAGCTACTAAATGAGATTCTCTAGGATCAGCTTGAAATCAAACACAAAGACATGTAGCAAAAATTATATCTGGCCTACTGGCTGTAAAATACAGAAGTGAGCCAACCATGCCTCTATAACTTGAAATATCCATAAACTTTTCAGTAGTGTTTAATTCAAGTTTAGTTGCAGTGGCCATGAGAGTTTTTGCAGATGTGCAATCCATTAAGTCAAACTTTTTCAAAAAATCATAAATATATTTGGTTTGACTAATGAATATTCCATCACTAACTTGCTTAACTTGTAAACCAAGAAAGTAAGTTAGTTCTCCCATCATGCTCATTTCATATTTACTTTGCATCAATTTGGCAAACTTTTTGCAAACTTTTTCATCTGTAGAGCCAAAATATAATATCATCTACATAAATCTGAACAAGTATGATAGAGCCATTAAAATTTCTAAAGAATAGAATTTTATCAATAGTACCTCTAGTGAAGTGATTTTCTAAGAGAAACTTTGACAAAGTATCATACCAGGCTCTAGATGCTTATTTCAATCCATAAAGTGCTTTCAAAAGATAGTAGACATATTCTGGAAAATTTGGATCTTCAAAACCAGGAGGCTGACTGACATAGACTTCCTCTTCCAAATCCCCATTTAGAAAGGCACTTTTGACATCCATTTGATAGACCTTGAAATTAGCATGGGCTGCATAGGCTAGGAAAATTCTGATGGCTTCAAGTCTTGCAACATGAGCAAAGGTTTCATCAAAATCAATCCCTTCTTGTTGACAATAGCCCTTAACAACCGATCTAGCTTTGTTCCTGATTATTATGCCATTTTCATCCATCTTGTTTCTGAATATCCACTTGGTTTCAATGGAGTTCTTTCCTTTAGGCTTGGGTACCAGCTTCCAAACTTTGTTCCTTTCAAATTGATTTAGCTCTTCCTGCATTGCTAAAACCCAATCAGGATCCAACAGAGCTTCTTCCACCTTTTTGGCTTCTTCTTGAGACATAAAGTAGCTATCTAGACATTCCTCTTGAGTTGCTTTCCTTGTTTGCACTCTGGAGGATGCATCACCAATAATCAGTTCAAATGGTGATCTTTAGTCCATCTTCTCTGTTGGGGTAGATTAGCTCTAGATGAAGATGCCTCATTGTTGTCTTGATGTGTGATAGAGTTTGATTGTCGGAAACTCCCCCTGAGTTTATGGATCTTTGACTGGAAATTGGAGTTCTTTCTAATTGTGATCTAACTTGACTTTCAAATCCTATTGATGGATCAACGGATGTTGCTCTTTGCCTCTCGATGTATGATGCAGATTGTCTTTCAACGAATGATGCACTTGGCCTTTCGACGGATGTTGAATTGTGTGCTTCATTAGTTGTAGATTTTTCTGCATTGTCCTTAGACATTGGTTCTTGATCACTTTTATTATCACTAATCATCTCAACATTATAAAATTTGAGGCTTTCATGGAAATCTCCATCTTGTAGTCCTTCAATCTTTTTGTCATCAAACACAACATGTATAGATTCCATAACAATGTTGGTTATGAGATTGTAGACTCTGTATGCTTTTCCAACTGCATATCCAAAAAATTTCCTTCATCAACTTTGGCATCAAACTTTCCATGTTGGTTAGTTTGATTCCTTAAGATAAAACATTTACAACCAAAGACATGAAGAAAGTTTAATGTTGGCTTCCTGTTCTTGAACAATTGGTAGAGTGTCATGCATTTTGCTTGATTAACCAAAGAAATATTCTGAGTGTAGCATGCAGTATTCATAGCCTCTGCCCAGAAATATGTTGGTAATTTTGATTCTTCTAGCATTGTTCTTGCAGCTTCAATAAGAGATCTGTTTTTCCTTTCCACCACTCAATTTTGTTGTGGGGTCTTTGCTGCTGAAAACTAATGCATGATCCCACTCTCTTCACAAAATAATCTCATCACAGAATTCTTGAACTCAGTTCCATTGTCACTACCGATTCTTCTTACTTTGAAATCAGGTCGATAGTTGACTCGTCTTATGTAATTGATGATGATTTTACTAGCTTCATCTTTAGACTTTAGAAAATATATCCAAGAGAACTTTGAGAAATCATTCACAATTACTAGACAATATCTTTTTCTTGAGATAGACAATACATTGATTGGTCCAAATAAATCCATGTTTAGTATTGTAGAGGTTCTTCAATTGTTGAATCAAGCTTCTTTCTGAATGATGCCTTGATTTGTTTTCCTTTCTGACAGGCATCACACAAACCATCCTTGGAAAATTCCACATGTGGAATTCCTTTTACCAAATATTTCCTGACTAGCTCATTCATAGTCTTGAAGTTAAGGTGGGACAGCTTCTTGTGCCACAGCCAACTTTCATCTTGACTTGCCTTGCTGAATAGACACGTGACAGATTCTGCATTAGATGAGTTGAAATTAGCTAAGTACACATTTCATTTTCTTACTCCAGTAAGAACCACTTTGTTTCTTTTCTTGTTGGTAACAACACAGGCTTCAGTATTAAATGTCACTGAGTTGCCCTTATCACAAAGCTAGCTGATACTCAACAAATTGTGTTCGAGTCCATCCACTAGAGCAACTTCCTCAATGATGACATTGTCTTTTGAAATCAAGCCATATCCCATAGTATAACCCTTGTTGTCATCTCCAAAAGTGATACTTGGGCCAGATCTTTCCTTGAACTCAGTGAGCAGGGTAGAATCTCTAGTCATGTGCCTTGAGCACCCACTATCCAAATACCAAAGATTTGTTCTATTTCCATGCACACAGCAAAATCAAATCAAGTTGATTTTGGTACCCAAGTTTCCTTGGGCCCTGTTTTGTTAGACTTTTTCTTAGGTTTCTTAGGTTTGTCCTCATTTGACTTTGGCATTTGAAGTTCATCCTTAGTCAATTGAGTAGAACTCTTAAAACCATTCATCATTGCAGAATTATTAGGGATGGCAACGGGTCGGGTTCGGATCGGGTTTTGTAAAATCCAAATCCAAATCCAAATATTTTTGGGTTATCCAAATCCAAATCCGTTGGGTTTCGGATCAGATCGGGTATTTTTCGGGTATCCAAAATTACGATTAATGTAGTCAAATTTAATATTATTTATACAAACAAATACTATTAATAATATTTACATTATAGCTAATATTAAAATGTATTAACTAATGAGTAGTTAAACACATTATATTGAATGAGTTGACATGGTGAGTAATATTTAAGATATGTTGAGAACATAATATTTAGTATTTTATCACAATTTTTTTTTATATATATATACGAACTACATCATACATAATAAAAGCTAATTTTGAAATAAAAATTTATAATTACCTAAATAATTGTTGACAGTCTTGATAATAATCTATTATTACTCAAATAATACAAGAAAAATATGTAAATTATATGTATTACATCTAAATTATTACATATAATCTATAATAAATGTGTCGGGTTTTAATCGGGTTTCGGGTTTGGATCGGGTTTGGATTAGATTTCGGATTTCGGATCGGGTATCGGTTCGGTATTGTTGAAATCCAAATCCAAATCCAAATCCAAAACTTCGGGTTCAGTATATCCAAAAGTTCGGGTTTCGGATCGGATATCCGTCGGATCGGATTTATTTGCCATCCCTAAGAATTATCATGCACAGGTTGATTAACACGGAAAGGCATATTTTGAGAAAACATGGTATTCCAGTATGGCATGCTAAATGGCATTTGTGGCATACTAAATGCAGCATAGTAAGGATTTTGTGCAAATGGCATATTAGCAAACTGTGCATTTAAATTATGTGCAGGCATAACATTCACAGGCACTGTAGGCATACTGGGAAATGAAGGAGGTGTAGACATGGAGGCAGGCATGGAAAGTTTACAATTAACAGATAAATGATTAACACTACCACACTTAACACAAATTTTTCTTGGTGTAAATTTATCAGGTGTGTAGTTGTTATGTTTGTTAATCCCTACTTTCCCATTTCTATTACTTTTCCTTTTAGATTATGCTCTCACTTCAATTTTCTCCAGTCTGTCATTTAATTGCTTAATAGACAGATGCCCTATATTAACTCTCTTATTTTGTTTCACTTGACTTGTTTTTCCTGGAACAAAGTTCTTAGAAACTGATCCATACTTTTCATTTAGCTTAACTAATTTAGCTTTGCTAACTGGTTTACTTACACTCAACGGATGTGATTCATTGTCTTTCGACGGATAATCCTTTTGATTATTCGACGAATAGTTTTCATCATCCATCGAATCCACATCCGTTGAAAGTCCTTCAACCAAATTGGAATCAAGCTTCTCCTTGTTCTTTTTCCAGGCTGCATCACATAAAGATTCTATACCTTGAACTTTAGTAATTTGAGCATGGACATCTCTAGATGATTTCCATGCCTTAATTACTTCCTGTTATCGTTCAAGCTGCTTTTTTAAAATGTCCTCTTTCTTAAGGGATCCAGTCAATTCATCTTTGGAAATCTTGCATTATATTTTTAGTTTTTCTAACTCAACAAATTGAGTTTCTAGCACAGTATTTCTTTCACTCAAAAACAAATTGTTCTCTTTAAGATTAGTGTTTTCTTTAGTGAGAGACTTGAGTGTAACACGCAGATGGTATAATTCAGTAGACATGTCATTATGACATCATTACACTCGGCTTTAGATAACTGTGATAGATTATTGATGATTACCTGATTACTTGATGAACTGACCTCTGTTTCATTTGATTTGGCCATAAGTGCTAGATTGACATAGTTTGTATCTTTATCATCTTCTAATGCATTTACAAACCATCCATTTTCTTGTGTGCTGAAAGCCCTTTCCTTTTGTTTGAGTAACTCAAAGCATTTCTGTTTGTAATCAACATCCTCAAACTTCTTTACCGGAATCAGACTTTCTACATTCACTAGCAAAATGACCAGCCAAGCCACACTTGAAACATTTGAATTTAGACTTATCAACCAAGTTTTTGTTGGGCTTGGCTGCTCCAAAATTCTTCTTGAATTTGAGCTTGGCAAACCTCCTGGACAGAAAAGCAAGATGCTCATCTATGTCATCCATGTCATCTTGACTAAGCTGGTCTTCATGTTCAGCTACTAGCCCTTTTCCTTTGCCTTCCCAAACTCTAGAGTTTGCTGCAGATTCAACAGCTTCAATCTTTGCCTCCTTCTCCTTTTCTTGCTCAGTAACTAATGCAATAGACCCTCCCTTCTTTATTCCTTTCTCCATTTTCTCATCTTGCTCTATTTCAAGCTCATAGGTCTTTAGAATTCAATACAGTCTATCTAAGGTGAATTCCTTGTAGTCTTGTGAGTTTCTTAGAGAGACTGTCATGAGTTTCCAATCCTTTGGTAAAGATCTAAGAAATTTGAGGTTTGAGTCCTTTGTTTGATAGACTCTTTCAAGCAGCTTTAGAGCATTTACTAACTTTTGAAATCTACTAAATATGTCAGTGATTGACTCACTTTCTTCACTATAAAAATGCTCATATTGCTGAATTAACAGTTGCATTTTATTTTCCCTTACCTGCTCAGTTCCATCACATATAACTTGAATAGTTTCCCAAACATCTTGAATAGTTTCCCAAACATCCTTGGCAGTTTTGCAGTTTATGATATTGTCAAACGTGTCACCATTAACACCATTAAATAAAATGTTCATGGTCTTTTTATCCTTTCGAACTTGTTCAATGTCTCGATCAGACCATTCTGCTCTAGGCTTTGGGACAAATGCTTCATTTCCTGTAGCATCTATCATAGGGACATGTGGACCTTTCTCAATACAGTCCACATATGCTTCATCTTGAGATAGGAGATGCAGATGCATCTTCACCTTCAAATGGTGATAGTTGTCGTTGTCCAAAAATGGAATCTTGACTCCAATATCCTTTTTACTCATCTTGTTTGTTGTTATGATCTTTAAACTCTTTGTTCTTCAAGAGCTTGCTCTGATACCAATTGTTACTCCCAAACAATATAAACAAGAATTACAGGGGGGGGTTGAATGGAATTCTGGCTTCTTTTTGGTTTTAAGAAATGTTCTTCTACAAATAGATAACTGTGTTTGATCTTGTAATGGTGCGGAATGAAAGTAGATTAGAAATCAAAACACAAAGCATTTATATACAAGTACTTAAAAACTTTCTGGTGGATTTAACTTTTCCACCAGAGATATATATTATGTAGAGAACTCTGTGTTACAAAATTGTACACAGCTACTTAAAAATTGAACAACAACTTTAGAGAAATTCTTTATAGATTTAGCCTTATCTATTTCTCTGAATATTGCTCTCCTACATAGTTGCTATTCAACTTGCTACACTTATTTTATATATCACCAAGTTACAAGATAAAAAGACAATTTAATAAGACAAAACATTACAAGTCTAATTTCATGTTCCCTCACTTTACAATATAGCATCTTTGAATATCTTCTGCTTTGCATGGAAATGGAAATGCTTCTTTGTTATCTAAACCCTACAAATAGGCTGCCACATTCCATTTGCATCCATCCAACGCATGTGGCTGTCAAGTCACTATCAACTGCTCTTTTGAATTTAAACATCCGTTGAGGCTTCAATGAATCATCTGTTGAAACTTTGGCTGATCATCCGTTGAAGTTTTAGTTGATCATCCGTTGAACGCTTTATGAAACATCCGTTGAGACTATTTTCTTGGCAGTTAACTCCATTTCATCTATGCAAGATTATAAGACATTTGATATTTACAATTATCCAACCTAACTTTCATATCAATCTAGTAGTTAACATGTCCTATACATTCCACAACATTTGTTACATTAAGCCATTTGGATATGCAGAAATGTGCTACTAAACTTATTATTACATAAGCTATTCTTTCAACAGATGTTGAAATGATCATCCGTTAAAAGCTACAAATACAATTAATTAAAATCTACTAAGTGCTTTGTTCAAGTTATCATCAAGTATACAACATATTCCTAACACCTCCCCGTTTGTGCCTTTGTATATTATTTTGTAAGTTTAAAAAATCATGTGAAGGGCATGTTTTGAGATTTCATATTAAATTAAAAAAAATATTTTGATATAATTTTTTTTGGTGGGTAGTGATGTAAACCTATTTTTAGTGTATATTTTTTAATCAAAAATTTGTATATATATATGACTTTTGTAGCTTCAAAAAGGGTGACATGCTAGTCGAGTGTGCATTTTTAACGTGACGGCATGTTTTTGAATGCTCATATTTAATTCTCAAAATATTATTCTGGTTTAATTCCTTTTTTGTTGAGTAGTGATGTATACCTATTTGTAGTATGTATTTTTTTATTTTAATTTAAAATTTTTTTTGTATGGTTTTAGTTGCTTGGAAAAGTGTATCATGGGGGAATATATTTTTTCTTGACGAGGGCTCATAATCAAGAATTTTAGAAGTGTAGTGATACATAATTTATAAAAGTGTTCTTTGTTTTTGTAGAGTACATTTGGTGTGTTGCGAGCACCAAAAATAAAAGCATTTAGTAGGTATCTCCGGTTTTCCGCCTTCCTCTTCCGTTCTCTTCCGCTATCTCTTCTTTCTCACTTTCTTTCTTATCTGCACTTTCTTTATTTCTTATTTCTTTCTTTCTCGTTTCTTCCTTATATTAGTTTTTATTATATTAGTTTTTATTATTCATATATAATATTACTTTCAACTAATATTATATATATCATAAAACTTTAAAATCCCATAAATAAAACTAATTATTTCATAAATTTAATTCATAAATTTGTATTTATATTATTACTATTTTCCTTAGTACTAATATATTATATTACCAAAATAATATATTTTAATTTTAATTTACCAGAACTTAAAATAAATTTCAGATATTCATAAATTTCATAGTATATTATATTATTTCACAAATTTAATTCAAAAATTGCTTTTGTATTTCATTAAACTATAAAATTCCATAAATAAAAATAATTATTTCTACAATTTTTATGGATTGAATTTTAATAATGCTGCATTTTTTGTTAAAAATTTTGAGAACCTTATCTTCTGACGAGAAAGTAAATTTCTCTTTAAAGGTAATCTTATCTTAAATCTCAACTAGATAGTATGAATAATTTATTCTTATCTGAAATGGGTAATATCAGATTTCTCTTTGCAAGAATTATTGACACAATCAATAATTCACAATAATACTCGTCTTCTATTTATACATGAATCGAAAGGGAGACTAGATCAGATCGGCGGGAACGGAGAGCTTCCCCCCCCCCTTTCCGACGACTGGTGCGTCAGAAAAGAAAAAAAAAAGAGAAAAATATGGCTTTTCCCGGATGAAATGAAAATTGGAACCTTTTTTTTTTAATTAAAGAAACCTAGGATTTCAAATGGAGGAATTCCAAAGATATTTAAAGCTGTCCAAGGTTCAATATTGAAATAATTTCAGAATCAAGCAAATAGTGTTTCCGTACAATCTGGTTTGATTTTGTAGTCCAAATAATCCCGTACGAATTCGCCAATTATGAGTTGGGCGGTCAGAGTCCCTTTTTGACTCTGCGCCGTTGATTCGAACGAACTTCATAGGCCAACTTTACTTGTTTCAGGAAGGTGGAGAGGGAGTTAGATGATGAGAAGGAGAAGGTTCGCATGCTAGAGTTGGAGGCTCAGAGGGGTCAAGCTGGAGGTCCTGAATGCTGAGTATGATACTAACTTCCCTGTGACATTTGCCACTTGCTGGGAGCAGATCGTGGGAGAGATTGGGAAGAAGGGGCCAGGGGTAACTCTCGAGGCGTACCCAGTGCCTCACGTTCCTGGGCAAGGGTCTCCTTTCGAGGATCTTTCTCCTTCTCCCATTCCTGCTACCTCTGCGGAGGCCATAGCTTCTCCTTCCCAGGATGCTACTCCTACAGAAGATGAGCATGTTCTCCCTCCCCCTACTTGGGGGGAACGGTGATGATTTGTTTAAGGATTTAGACTAGTTTCCTTTTCTTATTAGCCCATCGTGGCCTTCTTTGTATTAACTTATCATATTCTGACTTTGTTACCCTTCGGGGTTTTATTTATGTTATTTCCTTTGCTTCATATGATTTTTGATTAATTAGCAATCTGAACCACACAATTCTAAAAGTCATGCATCGAATAAGACTGAAAATGATCTGAACCACACAGTTCTAAGAGTAATGCATTGAATAATGGAAACAAGACTGAAAAAACAATGGATATGACGGACTTGCAAATGCTGCTCATGGCATTCCTATCATAGAAGAATGATTGAATTTCTCTTTATTTTGTTATATATTACTCTGTTCATCAAAGCACAAATTTTGCTAAGTAAACAAAGCATTATCATAACTTGGCTCTTCAAAGTTTGAAAAAATTTCAACTTAAGAATATATAGTCTGGTTTTCCAAAACCTTATATAAAATGGGTTCAACCCTTAATAGTCATGGACTAGAATATAAATACTACTAAAACTGAGATATAAAACTCTAAGCAAGCAAGGCTTCATGGTTCTTTTGAACCTTGTTACCACCTTAATAAGTATGAAACTATATGTAGTAAATCTTCAGCTTTTGAGCATGCCAAGTCCGATGTACTTCTTCTCCTTCCATGGTCTCCAACTTGTAAGATCCTCTTTCTTGAACGCTCTTAACCTTGTATGGCCCTTACCAATTTGGGGCGAGCTTTCCTTTCTTTCCTACTTCAGAAGCTTCCACCTTCCTTAGGACCAATTCTCCTTGCTTGAAGAATCTCTCTTTCACCCTCAGGTTGTAATAAAAGAGGCTTTTTTCTGATATTCCATAATCTTTGTGTGTGCCGCATCTCGTACTTCATCTATTAAATTCAGGGCTAATCTTTGTCCCTCCTCATTTTCCTCAACGTTGAAAGCTTGGATCCTTGGGAACGAATGTGATATTTCCACTAGCACGACTGCTTCTGTTCCATATGCTAACATGAAAGGCGTTGCTCCCATTATGACTCTACTTGTAGTTCTGTAAGCCCAAAGTATTGGTAGTATTTCATCCACCCAATTATTTCTGGACTTTTTAATCCTTTTCTTTAGCCCATCTAGAATGTTCCGACAAGCAACCTCTGCTTGCCCATTAGCTTGAGGGTGAGCAACATAAGTGAATCTCAAGTCAATTTCGTTCTCTTCACAATACTTCTTGAACTCTTAATTATTAAATTGTGTTTCATTGTTAGTCAAAAAAATTCGGGGAACCCCGTACCTGCACATAATATTCACCCATAGGAATCGAGCGACTTTCTTAGTCGTAATCTTTTCCATGGGCTTGGCTTCAACCCACTTGGTAAAATAATCAATTGTCACAATCAAGAACTTCCTTTAAGCGGTGGCCATGGGAAAGGTCCGAGAATATCCATTCCCCACATAGCAAATGGAATTGGGGAATTTATGGAAGTGAGCATTTCGGGAGGTTGCCTTACCACAGGGGAATGTTTCAGGCAACGATTACATCTCTTCACATATCCCTTGGCGTCAACCATCATCTCTGGCCAATAAAAGCCTAATCGGGTAATTTTGTGGGCTAAGGCCCTGCCCTCAAGTGTTGGACACATATACCCTCATGTACTTACTCCAAAGCAAGTTGAGCCTCATCTGCCTTGAGACATCTTAAATAAGGAACTATAAAAGATCTTTTATAAAGAATCCCATCAATTAGAGAGTATCTTAAAGCTCGTACAGAAATTTTTCTTGCTTCCACTGCATCACTAGAAAGCCATCCGGTTTGCAGATGAGCCTTAATAGGATCTATCCATGACCCTTCAAGTCCTATGGGGGCAATTAACTTGACGTCTATGCTCCGTGTTTTCAAAACGCGAAAGTACACTCTTCCAGAGCTTTCTTCTATTTCTGATGAGGCAAATTTGGATAACATATCGGCCTTAGCATTTTCTTCCCTTGGAACATGTTTAATATGGCATTCATCAAACTGGGTCATCACGGCCCTCACTAGGCGTACATATTTTGCCATGATTTCATCTCTTGCCTCAAACTCCCCCTTGATCTGGGATACCACCAACTTTGAATCCCCACAAACTTTCAAGTTTTTTACTCTCAACGTCCCTGCTAGGCCAAGACTAGCTATCAGAGCTTCATACTTGGCTTCATTATTGGTGGTTGGAAAATCTAACTTCATAGCATATACAATCAAGAATCCACCGGGGCTTTGTAAAACTAACCCAGCTCCACTCGAATTTGTTTTTTATGCTCCATCAAAATAGAGAACCCAGAATTCCTTGTCCTTGGTCTGTTCTCCTCCATTCTCCTCTTTTTCCTTCATGCCTAGAGGTTTTGTATCTCCCTGCCCCCCGACTTCTTGGTTAGGGATGGTACATTCAATCACGAAGTCAGCCAAGGACTGGGCTTTTATCGCCTTTCATGGCTTATACTTTATGTCAAATTCTCCCAACTCAATGGTCCATTTAATCAACCTCCCACTGGCTTTAGGACTATGGATAATGTTTCTCAAAGGCTAATTCGTTAGCATCTCAATTTTATGAGCATGGAAGTAAGGACGCAACTTCCTTGAGGCCATCACCAGGGCTAAAACAAACTTTTCAATAATCGAATAATTCAACTCAGCTCCATGCAAAATCTTACTGACATAGTATATGGGTTCTGACTCTAAGTTCCTCCTTAACCAACATGGCGCTCAATGCACTTTATGAAACGGCCAAATATAAGTATAAAGTCTCGTTCAGGTCTGGTTTGGCCAACACTAGGGCTTGGACCATGTATTTCTTCAACCCTTCGAACGCTTCTTGACTTTCCTCAGTCCATATGAAATCTTTTATTTTCTTCAGGGATTTGAAGAATGGCAGGCACTTGTCTCCAGATTTGGAGATAAATCATCCTAAGGTAGCAACCCTTCCGGTGATCTTTTGAACATCTTTGATAGTCCTTGGAGGTTCCATGTCCAAGATGGCCTTTATCTTATCAGTATTTGCCTCGATTCCCCTCTTGGAGACCATCAATCCCAAGAACTTTCCTGATCCCACTCCGAAAGTACACTTAGCAGGATTTAACATCATTTTGTGGTATCTCAGGATTTCAAAGACTTCCCTTAAATGGGTTATGTGGTCAGTCTTCACAAGACTCTTGACTAACATGTCATCTATATATACGTCCATTATTTTTCCAATAAGATCTTTAAAAATTTTATTCACCAACCTTTGATAGGTAGCTCCTGCATTCTTGAGACCAAATTCCATAACAAGATAACAAAAAATAACAAAGTCAGTGATGAATGATACCTTTGGGATTTCATCCTTATGCATCTTGATCCATCTATAAAACTCAGCATCTCTTGACCAACGGTTGCATCTATCAATATATCTATCCTTGGATGCGGGAAACAATCCTTTGGGCATGCATCATTCAGATCAGTGATATCCACGCACATTCTCCATTTTCCATTACCCTTCTTTACCATTGCAGGGTTTTCTAACCATTCAGGAAATTGTATCTCTTAAATGAAACCAGCCTCTAAGAGCTTCTCTATCTCTTGCTTGATTGCCACCTGCCTTTCAGGGGAAAAAATCCTTTTCTTTTGCTTCACGGTCTTTCGATTCGGATCTACATTCAATTTGTGAGTGATCAGTTCCGGGTCTATGCCAGGCATATCAGCTGCTGACCATGCAAATTCATCACTATTTTCTTGTAAAAACCTCACCAACTTCCCTCTAAGGGGCTCTTCTAGTGATGCTCCAATAAAAGTTACTTTCTCAGGATCCTCGGGAGCCAAAGGGATCGGAATCAAGTCTTCTACTGGCTTCCCTTTTTTTCGTCATTCTCGCGAATATCCACATCTTTAATAGGCAAAACCTTCCCCCCAACTCCATCATCCCTAAGGGAGGCTACATAACAACTCCTTGCCATCTTTTGATCTCCTCTATCTTCTCCAATCCCATTCCGGGTGGGAAAATTCATCACTGAATGGTAAGAAGAGGGGACTACCTTAAAAGCATGTATTCCCATTCATCCCATAATTGCATTGTAAGTTGATCCAACCTTTACCACTACAAAGTCCAACATCTGTGTTTTTTGTCTTAGTTCCTGACCTATAGTCAGAGGCAACTTACTTATCCATTCCACGGGGCACTCAACTCCATCAAAACCACATATTTGTATATCAGTTGAGGTTAATTGAGAATCATTGTAACCCATCCTTATAAAGGTATCATGGAGTAAGATATCCACCGAGGCTCCATTATCCACAAGAACTCTCTTTACCGGGATATTCCCTATTATCGTTGATATGACCAGAGGATCATCATGAGAAAATTTGACACCCTCTAAATCAAAATCATCGAATGTCATTATTACTCCTGTCCTAGCCATCTTCGGGGCTTCTCCAACGATATGCATAACTTCTTTAGTATATGCTTTCCTCGAATTTTTAGATGAACCAGCAACAGTCGGTCCTCCAAAGATTGATTTATCACTGGTCCTCGGGGTCGTGGTCCTCCAAAGATTGCGTTTATCACCGGTCTCCCGGGTTGGGGATTTCGCCCCTGATCATCCTGATCCCTTTTGTGATCATCGAAGTTCCTTCTTCCACTATTATTCCTATCTCCTCCATCTTCAGTATACTTGCTCAGCCTTCCTTTTTGAATGAGGAATTCAATTTCATCCTTCAGTTGCCTACACTCATCGGTGTCATGACCAATATCCTTGTGAAATCTACAATATTTGCTTTTATCTAGCTTAGTAGGATCAACCTTCAGGGGCTTAGGCCAATGAACATCCCTATCTCTTTCGATTTCCATTAGGATATGAATTCTAGGAGTATTTAGTTTAGCATATTCGGTGAATTTTTGTCCAGGTCCTCCCTTCTTTGGGGTTATATCAGTATTTTGCTCAGTTGTAGGATACTTGTCCTTGGCATTATATTCTAGATCAGTCTTTCTCTTCTTGCCACCATCGGGCTCGTTATTTACCACCGTCTTTCTCATGCTTTCCTCCACTTTGATATACTTCCCGACCCTAACTTAGAGCTGTAACATGCTTTCAGGGGGGCACTTGGCTAATGACATCTTGAAGAATTCGTCCCTAGTTCCTTGCTGCAGTGCTATCATAGCTACCTTGTCGTCAAGGTCTGGGACCTTCAAAGCTTCTTTGCTGAAATGGTTCAGATAGTCTCTCAAGGACTCCCTTGCTCCCTGCACAATGCTCATGAGGGATGCTGAACTCTTCTCATGCACTCTTCAGCTGATGAATTGCTTAATGAAAGCCCGACTTAAGTCTCTAAAGGACCCAATTGAATTTGAAGGACAACGGATGTAACACCTTTGAGCCATTCCCGACAGGGTTTGAGAAAGGCCCGACACTTAATAGCATCGTTCACGGGCTGCAGTAACAGTGCATTAGAGAATGTTCTGACATGGTTAGTGGGATCTCCAGTACCATCATAGGCTTTGATAATGGGCATCTTAAACTTTCTTGAGATGTGGGCATTCATTATTTCTTCAGTGAATGGTGGAGTTGGATCATCAGGATCTCCTAGGGGCATAAGATCACTTGGGTCAGCCCTTGGGACATCAGCCCTTCTTAGTATTGGACCATCCAGATCGATGATTGGAGGAGGATCTCTCCATCTTAGAGGAAGTGGGGGTCTTGGAGTCAGATGCGCCTCCAAGTCGCATTTCATCCTTTGGATCTCAGCTTCATGAGCCCAGATCCTTTCCTGTACTTCTTGGGGATTCACCCCTTAAGTGCTCCTAGAGTATTGGTTAGCATCAGACATTTGTTCTTTACCAGCACACCTTCTTCTTGGAGCAATATCATCATCCGATGATTTAGAGTCTCTTTCTGTGTAAGGTCCAGAAAATTTCTGATCCTCCGGAATAGGAGCCAAACCACGTATGTATTGGGGCATCCACCCTTGTGCTTCACTCCGATTAGCATGTCCACTTCCTCCAGCCTCGGGGTATAGGGGCATCCCATAAGGAGGGTTAGTGGTCATAATAGTTGAATATTCATACCCAACGGGTTGAGGATTCACATGTGCATGTATCTGCTGAAATTAGGAATTCGTCCCTTGAGGAGGCGGGGGATCCATCCCTTATGGCTGAGGCTCAGTTTCCCTATCAGGGTTCCTCCTTGGGTGGAGGAGTAGGTTGAGTGTGGGGGTATCTCCACCATCGACGAAATCGTTTGGGTCATCCCAGCTGGTGTTCCTTCTGGGGCGCTGTTCCCTCTCCCTGTTCTCACCATGGTTGTTGTTATGCTTTTCCACAGATGGCGCCAAATATTATGGATAAAAACTAGATTATATTTATTATGATATGTGTTGCTAGGGTTCGAGAGCTCAAGGCCTTTAATGGCTGCTCTTGTGTTTCGTAGCTTAAATCCGCCTTCACAAGATGCTTACGTATCTCTGTGAGTTTAGAGAATCAAGCCAAAAAATGTAGTTCTGATTGATGGGGTAAGACCCTTTATATAGATGTTGAATGTCCATGAATTGGACTAGGGTTAGGAGACTTGTTGAACAAGTCTTAGACTTTGGATATATTTTGAAGTCCTAGAATGAATGAGTTAGACTCCTTGTTGGTTTAGGTGCCTTCAAGGCTATCTTCCATAAAGTTATATCACTGATTGGACTCATTTAATGAGCTTTTAATCCTCCCTATTTATTAATTACAAAATTAATAAATAATCAAGGCTTCGGGCCTCGTTAATTGAGCTTCATTATTGGACCGTATTAGGTCTAATTAATTCAATATTAGTTATATTTCTAGGATAATTTTAGGCCCATATCATATATATATATACATTTTCTTTACTTCTGCTACTTAATTGTTAATGTTTTATGTAAAGCAGGGAAATGGAAGGGCATGTTAGTGTCAATTTTTTTTGGGGTGGAGCAGTTATTCAAGAAGGTACTAATATCAACTACTCTATCGATCCCAAAAAAGTGATGTTTATTAGGTTTGGTACCACTTTTGATGAGCTTAAACGTCTTGTCTATAATTTAATGAATATTAGTTTATATTAATGGAATTTGAAATTGAGTTTGAAGTATCCTTACCATGGTCAATACAACCTAGTTGAAGGTTTTTATCAAATGGATATATTATGTGATGATGATGTTACACGCATAGTAAATGTCCCTGCCATCTTACTGAACGTTCAATGAGATGTTTCTTTGTTCATCGAAATAGTGGAAATTGTTGTTGATGACCCGTACTCATTTCAACTTAATTTAGGGTCACAACCGACACAAATAACATACAATAGTAATGTTAACCCAGGGTGGTTAGATCTACTTTTTCAAGATGGAGAGTACATAGGCGAACCTAGTGAAAAACGTGGAAGATGTGGAGTGGGCAGTAGTCAACATGATGGAGGGTATGGTGGGAGGACTAGTCAATATGGTGGAGGGTATGAAGGGGAGACTAGTAAATATGGTGGAGGGTATGGTGGGGGGACTAGTCCATATGGTGGAGGGTATGGAAGGGAGACTATTCAATATGGTGGAGGGTATGGAAGGGGGAGTAGTCAATATCGTTGAGGGTATGAAGGGGGGACTAGTCAACATGTTGGAGGGTATGGAGGGGGGACTAGTCAACATGGTGGAGGGTATAGAGGGGGACTAGTCAGCATGGTGGAGGGTTTGGAGGGGAGAGTACTCAATATGGTGGAGGGTATAAAGAGGGGAGTAGTTATGAAAATGATGGAGGTAATGGTGGAGGTACTGTAGATATGGCATTTTCACAACCAAATAATATGGTGGGAAGAGGTTTAGGTAAGCGGTTAGCACTCTGGAAGATGAAGTTTTATCCAATTCATCTAGTGAGGAGAATTTTCACCTTCATGATGATGATGAAGAAGAATCTTCAGGCATCGATGGAAGTAAAGGGCATTTAGAGAGGAACGAAGAAATTTCCAGCATATTTCCAGTAGTTGGGGAAGAGCATCATGTTCCAATTGTTCCATGGTTTCGCACAGAGAAATATATTCCCCCAATAATAGATAACCAAATGATATGTATGCTGATGAAGACCTCGATCAGGGGGAACTGAGTGAAGGAATGTTTTACCGTGACAAAGCCACCCTCTTGTTGGCAGTGAGGTGTACTCATATTTCCACTGATCGTATATATAAAATGTCAAAGAGTAACAAAGGAAAACTCATTGTATAGTGTCGGGAGGAGGGCTGTAACTAGAGGATGAGAGTTGCTTTCATGCATGATCTAGGTACTAAAGAATAAATGTGAATAAAGAGGAACACAAATGCATGGTTGATCAGCCATTGCAAGATCACAAGAAGTTATCTGCAAGGATGATTTCGCGGATTGTGAAACCACTTGTAAGCAATTTCACATACATAACTATTCAACTTCGCTACATATTTGGTACGGAAATATTTTGACATTTACTGTGATATGTGAAACAAGTAATAGATACACCATAAATCCCCAGTAAAACCATTATCCCACTTATCAACAACGAGCACAACCATATAGTGGTGTACAAGAAAGCGTGGAGAGGCAAGCAAATAGCCATTGAGAAAGTCTATCGCAGTTGGGCTATAATATACCAAGCTCTGCCCATGTTTTTTGCAGCCATCATGAAGACAAAACCTGAAACCATTGCTGAGATCTATGTCGTGCCTCATGCTGAGAAATGGTATAATAACCATGATTTTTGTAATTATATGTATATACACTTTTCCCATTTTCATTATTTGGTTAGATAAAAAAATATTTTATTATATAGATTTGTTATTAAATATAAAGATGCGTATTTTTATATTAAAAATAAACATTTCTAGTTATCCAAAATATTTAAGTAAGGTTAAAAAAAACTGTTTTAATTTATATGTGCATAATTTTAATTTAATATATATTTATTTTATTACTAGAATTTAAAATTGGTGTAGTTATGTTGTATATATTTATTAGTACGTGTATGTGTATTTGAAAAACTCAGACAAACACTACATGTTAACAAAGAGATAATGTTTGTTTAAATTTGTGATCACGTACCCACTAACCCATTGAATCGGAGTATTAGTTGAACCAACTTGTGTATAAATAGGCTATTAGCATATCATTTATCTATGTATAACATCTTCTCTTTTCAGGTACGTTCTATTTCCCATATTTTTACTTATGTGTTTTATATGTTTACTGCATACTTCTATATATATAATTAAATTACCTTTTTGTGAACTTATGTATGACTACTCTAATTCACTTGTTATTAGTTTATTTTATCATTTAGTTTCATGGTTATGTGTATAACACTATAGTTTACTTAATTTAATCATTTAGTTTGATGTTGATTATTAAATGTTTTAGTTAACAATCACCATTTCTTTAGTAAATATTTAATGCATGAATTTATGTTTATAATTATGTGTTTTGTGCATGCATAATAATTCATGTGTTATATGTTAAATATATGTTTGATTTAGATATGCATTTAGATTAGTGCACCAATTAAATATATGCTCATTTATTATGTTAGATATATTTGATAATGTCATGGCTAATATGTTTTATGTTTAGCTTTCAGAATCTTACGTGAACAGGATAAATCAGTACTTAACTGTTGATCAGTACTTATACTGGAAGTAAGGACTTAAGGATATCAGTACTTATATTATCAGGAGATAATCTCAGAAGATAGATATCAGAACTTAAGTGCTGAAGGACAATCAGATAAGGACAGTAGCTGATTAAAGGAAAGAAGATCGAGATAAACATAAGAAGAGATATGCATGAAGAAGGAATTCCGTGAAGAATGGAATACTTGGAAGAAAAGATATCTGATTGATATATTTTAGGAAGCAGAATTATATTCCATATCAATTAGCGATTATCTTGTAACTGTGTAGTATATAAACACAGACATAGGGTTTACACTACAAGTGTTATTATTATTAGAAAAGATTATTCATTGTAACCCTTGCAGCTCTCGTGATATTTGTTCATCACTGAGAGGTAACAGTTCCATACTGTAACAGAGTTTATTATTTCAATAAAATTTGTTTTCTGTTATTTAAGTTCTTAAAGTTCGATTTGAGTGTACTATACACTGTATTCACCCCCTCTACAGTGTGTGTGTGACCTAACAGTTGGTATCAGAGCCTATCTGTTAACATACATACAGTTAAAGATCCAAACACAATCATGTCGGACACAGAAACTCCAACTAAGCCTACCACAACTGAGGAACCAGCAAAGACACAAATTCAGAGTCGGTATGAGACCATCAGAGTCCCCATACTGAGACCATCTGAATATCCCATATGGAAGGTAAGGATGACCATGTTCATGGAAGCAACAGATCCAGAATACCTTGATAGAATCAAGGAAGGTCCTCACAAACCAACCAAACTCGCTGTTGCAGTTGCAGGTGAAGCAGCAAAGACCGTACCAAAGGAGAAGAGTGATTACACTGCTGAGGACATAGCATCAATTGCTAAGGATGCTAAGGTACGACACTTACTGCATAGTGCCATTGATAATGTAATGTCAAACAGGGTAATCAACTGCAAGACTGCTAAGGAGATATGGGATGCTCTGGAAACAAGGTATCAGGGAACTGACATAATTAAGAAGAACATGAAGACAATACTCACTCAAGAGTATGAACACTTTGACTCAAAGACTAATGAGTTATTGAATGATTTATATGATAGATTTGTCAAACTTTTGAATGATTTGTCATTGGTTGATAAAGAGTATGATCTTGAAGATTCAAACCTTAAGTTCCTGTTAGCTCTTCCTGAATGCTGGGATTTGAAGGCAACGACAATAAGAGACAACTACAATCTTGATGAAATAACTCTTGACGAAATCTATGGAATGCTCAAGACTCATGAGCTGGAGATGGAACAAAGAAGCAAGAGGAAAGGAGGAAAGTCAAGGACAGTTGCTCTTAAGGCTGAAGAAGAATTCCCCAAAGCAGCTTCCTCAAAAAAGACAAGGGTAAAGCTCTTTTCATAAAGTCTGATACTGAGTCATCAAGTTCTGAGAGTGATGATGACTCAGATTCTGAAAGTTTGCCTGAGACTGATGCTGATGAGGAGATGATGAAGCTGTGTGCTCTTATGGTGAAAGGAATCACAAAGATTGCATACAAGAAGTTCAGGAAGGGAAAGAAGTTTTCCAGGAAAAGCATAAATTCTGATAAGAAGAATTTCAGAAGATCTGAAGGCAGAGGAGGAAAGTCTGACAGAGGAGATTACACCAATGTTAAATGCTATAACTGTGGTGAGAAAGGCCACATATCTCCTGACTGCAAGAAGGTAAAGGGTGACAAAGGCAAGGCTCTTGTCACAAAGCAGAAAAGCTGGACAAACACCTCAGACTCTGAAAGTGAGGAGAACTATGCATTGATGGCAAATGCTGATAAAAAAAGTGCTGAGAGCAGTTCTGAAGCTGCTGAAACAAAGGTACCTCAGACTACTTATGCTTTTCATACTGATGATATTAATGAGTTGAGAAGATATTTAAAACCATGTTTGTTAGCTATAGAGATCAAACTTTAACATGTGAAAGATTAACTTCTGAAAATCTTGCATTTAAGAAAAGGAATGATTTCTTAGAAAAAGAGTTAGTCACGTTCCATCAAACTCAGAAGGATAGAGATGATGCTTTTTATGTTAGGAATGAAGTGCTAAAATTAAATGAATCTCTAAAAACTGAGTTAGAAAAGGAAAGAGAGATTATCAGGACTTGGACTAACTCTGGAAAAACAACTCAAAATTTGCTAAGTAGTGGAAATTGGAAAGAGGGCTTAGGTTATGGAGAAGATAAGAATGATAAAGGAACTGAAGAAATTAAGCCTGTTGTTAAGCAAAAGCCAAAGTTTAAACCTGTTAAGTTTGTAACTGTAAAGTCTGAAAATGAGAAATCAGAAGTTAAAGAGGAATTAACTTCTGACAAACTAAAACAGGAAAAGACAGCTGAAGTGAACATAGGCTTAATGACAAAGAAGCAGCTTAAGCATAAGCTGAAAGATGTCAAGAATGCAAACAAGGTAAAATCACCTAGGAAAAATAGGAATGGAAAGGAAGGTGTGAATAAAAGCAATGATTATAAACCTGTTCCTGATGCTCCTAGGAAAACATGTCATAACTGTGGAAGTTCTAACCATCTGGCTTCTTTTTGCAGGAAGAATAAGAATATTAACTCCTTACCTTCAAAATCAGGAGTTAAGAGTCAGTCTGTTAGATACAAACCACAAAATCCTTGTTTTCATTGTGGTAGTTTATGGCATTCCATTTATACTTGTAAGGAATATCATAGTTTGTACTATGATTATTATCAAATAAAACCTTCTTTGAAGAAAGTTTCCATTGTTCCTTCTAGTGTAAATTCTGATTCAAAGTCTGATAGTGTAAGTTCTGATAAGAAAAATGTTAACATAAACTCTGATGCTAAATCCGCTGTAAATGTTAACAAAATTAATAAGGCCAAAGGATCCAAGCAAGTCTGGGTCCTTAAAACTAATAATTAGTGGTCTTTGTGATTGCAGGGCAACAGAAAAAATATTCTAGTTCTGGACAGTGGATGTTAAGGACATATGACTGGAAATAAGGCCCTGCTATCAGACTTTGTGGAGAAAGCTGGCCCAAGTGTTTCTTATGGAGATGGCAACATTGGAAACACATTGGGATATGGCAATATCAATCTTGGAAATGTCATAATTAAACAAGTAGCTCTGGTCTCAGGACTTAAACACAACCTACTGAGTATAAGTCAAATATGTGACAGAGGTTATCATGTTGATTTCTTTGAAGAACACTGTGAAATTGTGAGTAAATCTAAAGGCAAAGTTGTTCTGAAAGGATACAGACGTGGTAACATTTATGAAGCTAAGCTTTCAACAAGTATTGATGGTTCTGCAATTTGTCTGTTAAGTAGAGCATCAATTGAAGAGAGCTGGAATTGGCATAAGAAACTCTCTCATTTAAATTTCAACAATATAAATGAACTGGTCAAGAAAAATATTGTGAGAGGATTGCCAAACACAGTATTTGCTCCTGATGGTCTTTGTGATTCATGTCAGAAAGCCAAACAAAGAAAATCTTCATTCAAGAGCAAGACTGAATCATCAATTCTTGAGCCTTATCATCTTATACATGTTGATCTATTTGGTCCAGTAAATGTCATGTCTATTGCAAAGAAGAAGTATGCGTTGGTCATAGTGGATGAGTTCACCAGATACACATGGGTGTATTTCTTGCACACAAAAAGTGAAACTGCATCTATCTTGATTGATCATGTCAAACAGCTGGATAAAATGGTCAAAGATTCTGTGAAAATTTTAAGGAGTGATAATGGCACTGAGTTCAAGAATTTGATAATGGAAGAGTTCTGCAAAAGCCATGGAATAAAGCAGGAATTTTCTGCTCCTGGAACTCCACAGCAAAATGGAGTTGTTGAAAGGAAGAATAGAACTCTCATTGAAGCTGCACGTACAATGCTTGAAGAAGCAAAGCTTCCAACCTATTTCTGGGCTGAAGCTGTGCACACTGCTTGTTTTACTCAAAATGCAACACTCATTAACAAGCATGGAAAAACACCATATGAGATGGTGAAGAAAAAGAAGCCAAATCTGAAATATTTTCATGTATTTGGAAGCAAGTGTTTTGTTCTCAAGACTCATCCTGAACAGCTATCAAAGTTTGATCTAAAAGCTGATGAAGGAATCTTTGTTGGATATCCACTTTCCACAAAAGCCTTCAGAGTCTATAATTTGAGAACAAAAGTGGTCATGGAATCTATCAATGTCTCTTTTGATGACAAGAAGATCACTGGTCTTAAAGATTTCATTGACCATGATCAGCTGAGATTTGAAAATGAAGACTCATATTCTGATACTGAAAATCCTGACAGTCTAAGTCCTGATATTGCAAACTCTGATGGATTAAACTCTGATGTTATTGAAACTGTGGTGACTACATTAAAGGAAGATGCACCTATGCAGGGGGAGCATACTCAAGATCCTACCACATCTCAAGAAACATCAGAACATGCATCTGGCTCTTCAAGTTCTGATTCGTCAAGTTCTGATAAGCCAAGTACTGATAGTGCTGAAAATCTAAATACTAAAGAATCCAACTCAGAGAGCATAGTTTCAGGGGGAGCATCAGAAAATGAAAATGAAGATAGCATGGATCATGGGGGAGCATCCAGTTCTAGAGAAAACCTTCCATCTGCAAGGAAGTGGACAAAATCACATACACCTGATTTGATAATTGGAAATCCTGATGCAGGTGTCAGAACTAGAACAGGTACTTCAAATGAGTGTCTTTACAATTCTTTTCTCCCTCAGACTGAGCCACAGAAAGTGGAAGAAGCTCTTCAAGATGCTGATTGGGTGCAAGCAATGCAGGAAGAGTTGAATGAATTTGAAAGAAACAAAGTCTGGACCCTAGTGCCAAGACCAAAGAATAGATCTGTTGTTGGTACAAAGTGGGTATTCAGAAACAAAACTGACAGTGATGACATAATTACAAGGAATAAGGCAAGGCTGGTTGCAAAAGGATATTCTCAACAGGAGGGAATTGATTATGATGAAACATTTACACCAGTTGCTAGGTTAGAAGCCATAAGGATATTTTTGGCTTATGCTGCTCACAAAAAGTTTACTGTCTTTCAAATGGATGTGAAAAGTGCTTTTCTCAATGGAGAATTGGAGGAAGAGGTATATGTTGAACAACCTCCAGGTTTTGTAGATACCAAACATCCAGATTATGTCTACAGGCTTGATAAAGCAGTTTATGGACTTAAGCAAGCTCCTAGAGTATGGTATGAGATGTTAGCTCAGTTTCTTCTGGAAAGTGGATTCAACAGAGGGACAATAGACAAAACACTGTTCTACCTCAACCATGGAAAGGACTTACTTCTGGTCCAGATTTATGTTGATGATATCATTTTTGGATCTACAAATGACAAACTTTGCAAGAAGTTTGCCAAACTAATGCAGTCAAGATATCAGATGAGTATGATGGGGGAACTTAGCTGTTTTCTGGGCCTTCAAGTCAAGCAGAATGAGGAAGGCACTTTTATTTGTCAAACCAAGTACACCAGAAACTTGCTAAAGAAATTTGGAATGCAAGATTGTTCAAGTGCATCCACTCCAATGGCCACTGCGACAAAACTGGATAAGGATACCGGTAAATCAGTAGATATTACTGACTACAGAGGTATGATTGGCTCTCTACTCTATCTAACTGCTAGTAGACCTGATATTATGTATGCTACCTGTCTTTGTGCAAGATTTCAAGCAGATCCAAGAGAACCTCACTTAACAGCTGTAAAAAGAATCTTTAAGTATCTTAAAGGAACAGCTGCTCTGGGATTATGGTATCCTAGAGAATCAGATTTTAAACTAATAGGTTACTCAGATGCAGATTTTGCAGGTTGCAAAATTGACAGGAAAAGCACAAGTGGAAGCTGCCAATTTCTTGGAGGCAAATTCGTTTCTTGGTACATCAAGAAACAAAAGTCAATTTCCACATCAACTGCAGAAGTAGAGTATATTGCTGTTGGAAGCTGTTGTGCACAAATTCTTTGGATGAAGAATCAGTTACTGGATTATGGGTTAACATATTTCAAAATCTCTATTTACTGTGATAATCAAAGTGATATTGCTATGACAGGTAATTCAGTTCAACACTCAATGACAAAGCACATCAGCATCAGGTACCACTTCATCAGGGAACATGTGGATGAAGGTACAGTGGAATTGCATTTTGTTCCCACAGATCAACAATTGGCAGATATCTTCACAAAACCATTATGTGAAGCTACTTTTACAAGATTGGTAAATGAACTTGGAATGGTTTCAGGTTCTTTCTCTAAATCTGCTTAGACTTGTTCCATGTTATTAGACTTTATGCTCAGTATTTACAGAATTAATCTCATTGTATATTCTGTGCTTAATTGATAAATATCTTTAAGTACTGACTGTTGTCTGATATATGTTTCTAAACTCTGATAAGTGATATGTTTGTTCTAGTACCTATTCAATCCTATAAGGATAACTGTGCTAGATAACTGACCTAATAGTCTTTAATAAACAAATGATTCCATGTAAGAAGTAATTATTTCGGTGGAAATCTTATGACACTAGCAAATTCTGATAATTGAGCTTAGTTAAGTTTACTTTGTATATCTTATTACTAAGTCACAAATTAGAATAATGCTACTCATCTGTTAAGTTCTGATACTAGTAAAACTGCTGAATGTACTAAGTGCTGATAAACCTCACTTATCAAAAGAAAAAGCAAAAAGATCAAAAAATAAAATCAGGTACTCCTTTGAGATCTAGAGTAAAAATGTGGAAGGGACGACCCAAGTGCATTGCTGGTATTAAGTAAATATGCATTAGAATAGCAAAATATTTTCTTGGTGACTTTTCACACTCTATGATTACTGGAGAAATACTTTGAAAATAGCATAAATTCTGATAAACAGTCGTGACTCACTTACACTGAGCAGCCACTGTAAAATATAATTGCAAAAGATGCATAAAATTAGCACAAAACAGTTGAGATGGACTCAAGCATGAACTCATTCATCAGTAGGTTTCAGGACAATGACGAATCTTTAGCAAAATTTTAGTTATGCCTTATTTCTAAGATGTACTGAAGTGAATCAGACTTTACTCTTTGTCTGTTTTTAGCTTAATGCACACACTAATCACTCCATCTGAATGATGAAAATTTCTGTGGTGGTCTATGTTATTTTAGATAAACAGTCATAGTGTCATTATTGCACAAATTATGAGGACAAGTTCTAAGTTACACGTTCTGATGATTAAGTTCTGACGTCCATAACTTAGAACTTGTATGAGGATTTACTAAGATGGCCATTCCTTTTTCGAGTTCAGAAATTATGTTCTGATGACTGTTAAGTTCTGGTATAGGTCTAAGTTCTGATTTCTCAGTCTAATCCTATACTTGGCTTATCTGTGAATAAAATTTGATAACAGTCTCAGTTCGAACTAGAATATGTTGAAGTGGAAGATTAATAGTCACTATGATTAGGATTAATGGTATTCGTACTTGAACAGTCCACTGTTTCTTGTGTCTTGTGCGGTCTAGACCATGATTCCTCTTTCCAATGACTGTTATTCTTTTTCAAAGTCTAGGGAGACGAGGTAGAATTAATTCTACCTGTCAGCATTAAATATCTTTGCGTCTCTTGGCATTCTCTTGCCTATATAAACAGCCACTTCACATTAGTCTTCTCATCATACTTTGTTAGGATTAGAAGCTTAGGGAAAATCTTGTAAAAGTATTGATGTAATTTCCATTTCATAAATGTATTGTCTTGATATATTAATGAAAGTTGTTTTTACTTCAAGATTTTGTCTCTGAGTTATTTCATCTTGTGTTGATAAATCCTGATTGATGTTCTGATGACCATATATATTTTGTTTTATATTAAGTTCTGATTCATTTTCAGCACTTACATATCTAATTTATCTTGGTCATTTTCATGTGATGTATTTTCAGAATTTCAATGATACAGTGAAAAATAATTCAATCAGTGCTAACGGTTTAAATTTTGAATTAAAACTGTTTCTCTTGATAAATGGAACGGTTTTTTCCTTGAAACTAGGCAACTGGGTAAGTAATGATTCCTGTTTTCTCGAGCCCAGTAACTGTCCGTTATTACTGCATGTCTGACAGGTGTCCAACGGTAACATTTTTGTTCAGAGTATAAGTACAACAGAGAGAAGATTTCTTTAATCTTTTATTTTCTTTATACTTTATCTCTCTCCTTACTTTTACTCTCCTTCTCTTCTTTCTCATGTTGGTTTTTCATACAGATATTATCTCAAACACCTAACAGGCATACTTGAATCTTATTTTTTTTCACATGGCACCAAAGGATTTAATCATTGATGGAGCTAAGTTTGTTCCAAACAACTATGCTGCAATTCTTGATCATGCTGAAGCTCCATCTGAATTGCATTTTGTGCAAGATCTTCTTGCACACAGTGAGATTGGGTACGCATTAACACAGCCTGAAGTCTTTTCGAGTCAACAAGTTTTGACGTTTTGGTGGACTGGGCGCTTTGATGATGGTGGTAAACATGGCACTCCCAGTATTGTTTTTGAAGTGGGTGATTCATCTTATGTAGTCAATCCTGGTACAATACGCAAAGCTTTACATCTCCCAGAAAATTGTACTTTTTCAACTCCAGAGGAATCAGCACTTCAGGAGTTAATGGCTGATTTGGGATATGAAAAGAGTTTGGCAAAGCTTGGGCAGTTAAAAAGGGCTAATATCAGAAGAGAATGGAGTTTCTTCTTTGACTGCATCACCAAAGCTTTTGGGAACAAATGTTCGAATTTTGATGCTATCCCAATTCTGAGTCAGCACATAGGGTATGCCATTATTCATCAAACTCATTTTGATTTTGCAACTGGAATAATTGGTTTTATTGGGGATAGGATGACAGAGAATAGAAATATTGTCTATTTTGCTAGATTCTGTCAACTTCTATATACTTTTTGTACTGATGAACCTCAATTAGTTAGTTCCTCAACCCCACCTTTTAGAGTTGCAAAATGATACTTTAATGATTTGGTAAATGCTGATACAAAGAAAAAAGTGGTTAGACCATTACAGATTCCTCAGTCTATAAAACAGATCCTAGTAAATGCTGATCCTGATACTTGTAGATCTGTTTACTTTGATTTCCAACCAACCACAAACACCCAAAAACCATCATCCTCAGCACCTACCACTCATTCTACTCAACCTACTCTCAGAACTTATCTCAAATCCTATCTCTCCACTTCACAGACTGCTCAACCTTCTTCTTCAGCACCTACTGTGAAGCCTACATCCTCTAAGCCAAAGAGAACAAAGACTGTTCCTCAAACACCTCAAAAGAGGAGAAGAATTACTTTGAGAGATGAATCAGATTCTGAGGAACAGATTCCTTCTTCAGAACCTATGGTAAATGAAGCTAAGAAAGCAACTTCTCAGAAGGATTCTGAAATTGGGGGTTCTAGGCTTCTCAAGAGGCTTAGACGAATGATAGTTCCTGAAACTCCCAAGGAATCCAAATCAACAAGGAAGTACAAGAAACAGAGGGCACAAAGGCCAGTTTCAGATGATGAGGAGGAAGCAGCTAAGGAAGGGGATCAGGAATCTCTGATCTCACAAGACAAGGAATTTGCTCCAGTCACTTCTTCTCCATCAACTCCAACTCACCATCTGTATCTCTTGTTGATCCAGGCATAAGTGCTGAAATTGATATTCAGAACCTGGTTGTGCCTGAAATACTTTTCATAGAAGCTCCAACAGCAAATAATCCTTCCACAACACCTGTTACTGATGCTGTTCAAACTCCAGAGTTATCAACAACACCTTCTCTGCATCAAGATGCTGATGATCAGATTTTAGGTGAGCATCAGGATATGGCTGTTGATCAGAACTTAGTATCAGATCAGCAATTAGAGGATGCTGAAGCCTCCATTGCTACTCACACTGTTGTCTTATCAGAAGATACTGATTCTTTAAGTTCTGATGCTGCAAATGTTGGAGATACTGGTGAAGCTGCTCCAACTGTCGATGCTGATGACGCAGGTCCTTCAGGATATACTCCACCACCGACTCTTCCTAAGTCTGAACTGGTAAAGGAGTTTGTTATCAGGGATGCACCAGTGCCTTTGAGTGAAACTCCTGCAGGTCAGGAGTGGACTAAGGAATGGAACTCAGTTTCATGTGTTCCAAATGCTTTACATCTTGCTGAGCACTTGACTAAAGCTGATGAAATGTTAAATTCTGATGATTTTAAAACCCAGCTTAGAGTCACTGCATTGAGTACTAAACAAGGTCTTCATTCAACTACTCATGCAGAGCTACACAAGATTCAGGAGAACTTTATCAAACAGGAACAAGTTTGGAAAATTGATAAGAAAAAGTTCTTTCAACCTACCATTGACAGGATTGCTTATATTGAGAAAACTCAAGAGAAACAACAAGCTCAGATTGATCAAATTCTGACAAATCAAGCTTCTCAGCAATCGCAACTTACTGAAATCCAGACCTCAGTGGAACTACTTATCTCTCTTTTACTACCTGCTGATGCCAAAAAGGGGGAGAAGGTAAATAAGTTCAAATGCAAAACCAACAAGACACTGCAAGGAAAGGATGATGGAAAAGATGACCAAGGAAACTCTGGAATGGGTAGCGGTCATAGTCAAGGTAGAAGGTTTACATCAAGACAAGCTAGTCACAGAACAAGTTCTGATACTGGGAAAAGAATAAGTTCTGCTGCTGGTAAAAGGATAAGTTCTGATGAACTTCTAGATCTTGATGAGAAAATGTCAAGACAGTTATTTCTTCAAGAAAATCCAGGAATGGACTTGGAAAGTTTAAAGGAAGAAGAAGCCAGACTTAAATCAGAGAAAGTCACATCTAAATCTGAAGCTTCTGGTAAAAAGTCACTTCCAAAACTTAAAGGCATTGTGATCAAAGAAAGGACACATACTGAAGCAACATTGGCTAGATCACAACCACAGATAGATCCAAGATCCAAGGGTAAAGAAAAGGTTGGTGAACCTATCAAGGGTTATGTACCTCCTGAGGAAGAAGAAATTGCTGATGAAAAAGATGATCTTGCTCTGACTTCAAGAGAAGTTCTTAAAACAACCTCTGACATGGCTCAAGTTGTTCAGAGTCAAGAAATTGTAAGTTCTGATATTCAGAAGAAGCAAGTAACCTCTGACAGAGCTCAAGTTAACTTGATATCAGAAAATAGATCAAAGACACTCCTACCAGGATTCACTAAAGCAAAACAGACTCAATCTTTGAAGACTACTGCAAGTGGTTTTGAAGCAAAAGTAGTTAATGGAAAGGAAGCTAGAGATAAAACTGGATTGGGAAGTGCTGATGAAAGAAGAGTACACAACACTACCAATGATCCAACTTCCTTGAGTGAACCAGGTATTGGAGCAACTCCTGAGAGATTGAATCAACTGGAATCTGTACAGATGGTTTACCATACCTACTTGAAAGAATACATCATGTTGTATTTCATGACAGATGGTAGGGTTTATCATATAAGACAAAATGCCATTCCTTTGAAGTATTTTAAAGAATTGGAGCATGTACTTTTCTTACTTCAAGTGGATGACAGAATAACAGAGACTGCTGCAAACTACTTAAAAGAACAGATTCAGAGACAGAAAAGGCTTTATTCTGTTAAGTCTGACAGCATATATGTTCCAAAGTACAGAGATCACAATGGTGATATTGTTGATATGAAGTCTAATACTGCACATATCAGAACGTATCTTGGTATTAAGGGACTTGAATTCAATCTTGAGTCTGACAAAGCTTATGCCATAAGACTAGATCAGGAGTTGAGAAAAGCAAAGATTAATGATCTCAGAGCTGCAATCTTTCAAACTGGTGAAGATATTGCAGAGCTTAAAGATGTTAAAAGGAGAATGATTGATGAACTAAGATATGCTGAGAAATGTTTGTTGAAGAACTATCTCAGAACAACTCCTGACATCAGAGAGATCAGAAAATGAAGAAGCCAAGTCGAAGATCTACAACTGCTTAAATTCTGATATTTATACAGATTGAAGTTGTTATCAGAAGTTGAAATTGGTAAAAACTTTAAGGACTGTAAGTTGTAGTTATCTAGTCTATTTCTCATGCATTTGTACTTAATGTTTTTGACATCATCAAATATCTGTTAAACTTGTATATTTTGTTAATTTACAAGTTGGGGGAGATTGTTAGATATATTTGATAATGTCATGGCTAATATGTTTTATGTTTAGCTTTCAGAATCTTACGTGAACAGGATAAATCAGTACTTAACTGTTGATCAGTACTTATACTGGAAGTCAGGACTTAAGGATATCAGTACTTATATTATCAGGAGATAATCATCAGAAGATAGATATCAGAACTTAAGTGCTGAAGGACAATCAGATAAGGACAGTAGCTGATTAAAGGAAAGAAGATCAAGATAAACATAAGAAGAGATATGCATGAAGACGGAATTCCGTGAAGAATGGAATATTTGAAAGAAAAGATATTTGATTGATATATTTTAGGAAGCAGAATTATATTCCATATCAATTAGCGATTATCTTGTAACTGTGTAGTATATAAACACAGACATAGGGTTTACACTACAAGTGTTATTATTATTAGAAAAGATTATTCATTGTAACCCTTGCAGCTCTCGTGATATTTGTTCATCACTGAGAGGTAACAGTTCCATACTGTAACAGAGTTTATTGTTTCAATAAAATTTGTTTTCTGTTATTTAAGTTCTTAAAGTTCGATTTGAGTGTACTATACACTGTATTCACCCCCTCTACAGTGTGTGTGTGACCTAACGTATTAAATTGGTTATACTTATTTTGTATAATGATATTTTCACAGGTAAGGTTATGAAAATTTTATACACCAATATTGATATTTTGTCCACTTGTATAATCCTAAGCATATGTTACCTATTTTATTTATCTTTGTTATTTTATTTTAAGGATTATACAGATAGTATATATTAAACGTACATCTATTTTATTCTGAATTTAAATAGTTTACATAGACTTGATTTATTATTATTATATATGATGTATTTAAGTGTTGAGTTTTTTTATTGGTCGGTATACTATTTTGAACTATTATATGAGAATGGTCGTATTTATATGTCAATATAAATTTATTTTGTTACTTGTAGTGATATTTAATTGTTATTGTGGGTTAAGTTTTTTAAAATTAAAGTTTTGTTAGCTTAGTGGCATACATAAGTTAACATTATGATTATTTTATTAAGTATGTATGTGTGTATGTCTAGGTTCATTTTTGCAACATAATTTGGGAGATATTGCTATTAAGGTAAGTTAACTCTTCACACTTTATTTTATTTTAAAATCTTTTAAATATTTTTGCACTGCTTTTGTTTTAAAATTTATGGATCAAGTACCCTGTTTTAGAAATAAGAATTTCCAGTGAGCTCTGACTTATGAACCAGTTAGTAATTGCGTATAGTTCCGGAACTAGCCTTCGATACTTTACTAGGGAGTGCTACTTATGATGCCTTCGGGAGCGCACACTCTATGATACCTTAGTAAGGGGCACATTATTGACAGAAATTATGAACTTTTGATACTGTGTCACCAGGTATTTGTGGCCTTAGCGAACTATGGAATTTTATATTCATGCATGCATCACATGACTCATTAACTTTTTCTGCTCCATCTATAGTGCTGAATTTCTCCTTTTGATTCATTGGCGTGCTAGTGCTTTTGCAATTTTCCATATAAAGTTTTCTGAGTATTTCTTTTGCGTACTTCTTTTGACTAATGAAAACTCCATCTTCATTTTGTTCCACCTCCATTCCTAGAAAGTAGGTCATTAAACCAAGATCTATCATCTCAAATGCTTTCATCATTTCTATTTTGAACTCTTTTATTAACACCTCATTATTTCCTGTTATGAGGAGATCATCGATATAAACAGAAACAACAAGTACATTAGAACCAAATTGTTTTACATATAACATAGGTTCACTTAAACTTTTAACAAAACCAAGATCGTGAAGAAATTCATTGATTTTGCTGTACCAGGCTCTAACAGCCTGTTTAAGACCATAAAGTGCCTTCTTCAACAAATAAACCTTCTCCTCCTGTCCTTTGACTTTAAATCCTTCTGGTTGCTCGACATATATTTCCTCCTTAATCTCTCCATTCAGGAAAGCTAATTTGACATCTAACTGATAGATCTTCCATCTTTGTTGTGCTGCCAAAGCAAGTAGCATTCTGATAGTATCCAAGCGAGCTACCGGAGGAAAGGTATCTGAAAAATTAACTCCATGCACTTGATTGTATCCTTTCACAACTAATCTGGCTTTGTGTTTGTTTATAGAACCATCTGCATTAAGTTTGGTTCTATAGACCCATTTAACTCCAATAACTTTCTTGTGTAGATGTCTATCCACCAACTCCCAAGTTTCATTCTTTTCAATCATTTTAAGCTCCTCTTTCATTGCTTCCATCCATATATTATCCTTTTCTGCTTCCTTGAATTCTGCAGGCTCAAAAGTAGCAATGTTACTAATTGCATAAATATCAGATAAGGATCTTGTACCTCTCACAGGATAATCATCAATGTTGTCATTAAGATATGGTGAGATATCAGACAACCCTTGTACAAATTCTTCCACTTCCATAGTCTATCTTCCATGAACTTAACATCTATGCTTACAAGAAATTTTCCATTTTGTGATTGAAAAATTCTATAAGCCTTGACATGATCGCTATAATCCAATAAAAACACCTGCTTCAGCCTTTTATCAAGTTTATCTCGCTTTTCCTGTGGAACGTAAGAAAAACAGAGACAGCCAAAAATCTTTATATCATGCATATCTGGTTTGAAACCATACCAAGCTTCGTACGGAGTTTTCTTCTGCGAAACACTAGTTGGCAGCCTGTTAAGCAAATAAACAGAAGTATTGGCAGCCTCAGCCGACAGCTTCTTTGGCAAATTCTTCTTGTGCAACATACATCTTGTTATTTCCATGATTCTTCGATTTTTTCTTTCACTTACACAATTCTATTGTGGGGGTGTATGGTGCTGTAAATTGGTGCTCAATACCTGCTTCTTTACAAAACTTGTCAAATGTTTTATTTGAATATTCTTTTCCATTATCCGACCTTATAATCCGCAACTCAGAATGACTTTGCTTTTCTACCTATGATTTAAATTTCCAAAATATACTAGGAACCTCAGACTTGTATTTAAAGAAATAAATCCAACAAAACCTTGTAAAATCATCAATAAATATAATATAATATCTATTACCATTTATTGATGAAGTTTTCTGAGGTCCTCCAACATCTGTATGAACAAGTTGCAGCTTGTGTTTTGCTCGCCACGTTGCTTGAGGAAAAGGTTTCCGGACTTGCTTTCCATATTGACATGCCACATAATCAATAAATCTGTGTTCGAATGAGGGCATACCTTCCACCAAAATATGTTTCTGCATATATTGAAGGCCATCGTGATGAAAATGCCCAAGCCTTTTGTGTCATAGTTCTGCATTGTCATTTATGCTTGAGAAGGCTATTTGATCATCCTCCATCAGATTTAAAGCAAAACTTTTTTCTCTCATTTTGATCTTAAAAATATCTTTGCCTTTTGAATCTTTAATCAAGCACCATTCGTCATCAAAAATTACTTTATAACCTTTTTCTCTCAGCTGTCCAACACTAAGCAAATTTTGATCAATATTAGGCACATATAGAATATCAGTAATGTATTTTAAACTTGTTAAGCTTTCTATTGCAACATTTCCTTTTCCCTTAACTGAAATCAATTCTCCATTCCCAATCCTTACCTTGGAAATAATCGTCTTATCCAATTCTTGAAGATTCTTTCATCATTACGCATGTGATTGTGCAGCCACTGTCAATAAGCCAGGAATCACCAAAACTTTTATTTGTGGCAAAGCATGTTGCAACAAAAAAATTGTTCTTCTTCATATTGCTCAATGGAAGTTTTTGCCTCAACATGTGTTTGAGACCGATAAATCCGCTCCATGTGCCCCATATTGCCGCATTTTCTGCATTTGACATCAGGGCTCCACCAACATTTCGATTACGGGTGGTTTATTTTCTTGCAATTTGGGCAAGGTAGATGCAGCTGGGGCGAACTTAAAGTCTGAAATCACCATTATTTTTCTCTGATGGGCTCTACCTATTTTCAATTTCTAGCCAATTATGGGTCCGTTTTTTTTCTTTTGCTTTGATCTTGCTTTGTCCACGTAAATCTTCTGTTGGAATTACTTCATTCTTCTACCGCGTTGAGTCCCTCTTTTATTTCTTACTATGTCTTTGTTAGCAGCCGCCGTCTTCCGATGGTTGTACCCCGTGCTGCTTTTTCAGCTCAAAAATTAATCATGTAGTTGTCGACACCCCGTGTCCATTACCGAAAACCCAAACTCGATGTGTATAATTTTTGAATATTATCCGTCCTCTACGAATAATGAAAGAGCCTCTCCTTCTAGCGCCAAATGTTGTTGGAGTAATTTCGTAACAACATGAAATCGGAGGATTGCTGAAATAATAGAGCGATTTACATATAATTGTGAGATTAGGGTTTATGAAAAAGAGAGGCTGGACTTGGGAGGTGTCTCGATTTGTCTCATTGTATCAAATCACATTGCCAAGATGCCTGTGTACTAATTTATATTGGATCAAGTATACGCAGTTCTTAGAAAATTGGGCTTATCACTAAGAGACTTTAGGGATAAGTTTCGTTAATATAGTAATTACCGATTTTATCTAATTTAATCTGAGCGTCGTGATATCTTCCTGATTTGAAGAATATCGTTGAAAGATATTTTCTGTTATTGATTTATTAAGATTGATCATTTTCCTCGTTTCGGAGAGAGGATAACTTGGGTATTAAGCAATTCATTATTAAACATAATTAATAATTAATAAATTAAAGAATTATAAAAATATTGTCTATGCCAAAATGTGGCACAACAGTAGCTTTTAAGTGTTTACCTTGTTCTATATTTATGATCTTTATTACAGTTTTAATATGACTGTATATTGAATAACAATTGTGTAATCTTTGAAGTGTTTATCTCGTTTTGTGTTCAAAGTTTTTAATTACACTTTTAATAAAATATAAGGGAAAAGATTGTAAGAGAATATTTTATTAAAAATTTGCTTTTAAAACATAAAATACGTATTGGTTATATAGTAGAATATAATACATATGTATATTTTTAGCTATTCTTGTAATAATGTTTTTTTTATTTTCTATTTTAAAATTCTCCAAACTCAAGAAACTATAAAAACAATGTACTAAAAACTCATTGACCACGCGAAGACTCGTATTCTAATTTATAAATATACGCATTATTGAATAATTGGTCAACATAATT
Organism: Apium graveolens; assembly: GCF_009905375.1. Taxonomy (NCBI): domain Eukaryota; kingdom Viridiplantae; phylum Streptophyta; class Magnoliopsida; order Apiales; family Apiaceae; genus Apium; species Apium graveolens. Next base: position 296,670,137 of record NC_133649.1, read on the forward strand.
ATTTCTTATAATTGAATAATTCAGGTAGTTATTAACTATTTTGAATAGTTTATCTAACATAGTTATCTCATTACCTCTATAACTATAATCTTCATTTTAACTTTTAGACAAAATTAATATATAAATTCCCTTTAAATTTTAAAATCCAAAATTTAAAAGTTTTAACTATCTTTTGCACAACGAAAGTAGTGTTCTTTCTTTCATTTTTTATTACATTTCTGCAATGAATTTCTCTAAATTCAAAGAATGAAATTTTATATTTATTAAAATTTTTCTATTAGTATAAATTATAATTTTGAAGAATCAAAAGTGTTTATATATTCTCCACGACTCGCCTACGGCGGGGCCTCAAAATCTAATTTATAAATATACAGATTTTGAATATTTGTACAATATAATTATTTTTATAAATTTTTATATTCGGATAGTAATACATTTATTTTTTTGAATAGTTTGCCTGAATGCCCAAGATGCCGGCATGGTTTGAAGCTTAATTTAAAGATACAACATTAAATATTCCTGTTTAAAATATTACATATTTGTTATGGATAAAAAACTAAGGTTATTATTTGCTGTATTTAATGCTAAGGTTCGGGAGCTCAAGGCCTTCAATGGCTGCTCTCGTATTTCGTAGCTTAATTCTGCCTTTACGAGATGCCTACGTATCTCTGTGAATTAGAGAATCAAGCCAAAAATATAGTTCTGATCTGTGGGGTGAGACCCCTTATATAGATATTGGTGGTCCTAGATTTGGACTTGGTATAGGAGACTTGGTGGTCAAGTCTCTGAATTAGAATGGACTTTAGAGTCCTAAATAGTAGGAAAATGATTCCTTATCCTTCTAGGTCCTTTAGAGGTAAATCTGCAAGGATTTATGTCCTTATTGGGACTATTTTAATAGCTGATTTTCCCTTATTAATTAATTACGAAATTAATTAATATTCAGGGTTTTGGGCCTTCTTTGTTTAATCAGGCTGATCTGGTCCATCAGGCCTAATCAATGTTATTAACCTTTCTGGTCTGAAATCATACATCTTCTTATTGGGCCGTAGAAGCCCAAATCATTTATAATTAGTGTAATATTAATTACACAATCAGGATTTATTTATCCCTATCATTTGCCCCCAACTTTTGGGAAACCGTGTAAGATTTCACAAAAGTTAAGTTCGTTCATTCCCTTGCAGGGTACCATTTTTGCGTAAGTGTGGAGCGACCTACACGTTACAACGATTTGCCTTGAACGCAGGCTTCAGGGTCGTTTAAAAAACTTCACCCCCTTTTTATTTATTTCTCACCCTCCTCCCTATTTTAGGGATTTTCTGGTATTTTTTCAGAAATTTCCTTTTTTTCCCCGGGATTTTTCCAATTTTATGCAATTTTCCACAAATATTTTCAGATTTCCAGCCCTTTTTTGAACCAGGATCCTAGTCGAAATTCGACCTGGATCCTAGTCGAATTTGGGCCAACTTTGTAATCCTGGTCGAAGGACTTTGACTAGGATCCACGACCTGGATTTCGACCAGGATCCTAGTTGAACCTTCGACTGGATCTAGTTCGAAAATTTGTCCTTGTTTTGATTCCTTGTCGTAAGGTTTCGACTAGGATTCACGACCTGGATTTCGACCAGGATCCTAGTCGAGACCTTCGACCTGGATCTAGGTCAAAAATTCTATGCTAATTTGCTTCCTGGTCGTTAGGTTTCGACTAGGATTCACGACCTGGGCTCGACCAGGATCCTAGTCGATTCTTCGACCTGGATTTAAGTCTAGGTTTCTGTACCCCATACTGGAAAATGTTTTGCTTGATTTGACCTCGATCTTGGTCTGGGTTTCGACCTCAATCCAGTTCTATTATAACCCGTAATTTTCGGGTGTCCGTTCAAAAGATTTCGAGCAGAATCCACGACTTGAAATTCGACCTGAATCCTAGTCTTTTATACCCGTTATTTTCGGGTGTCTGTTCGAAAGATTTGAGCAGAATTACGACTTGATTTCGACCTGAATCCTGGTCTTTTTTAGCTTCCTTTTAATCCAATTTGGATTGGGCTTTGTTTGGGCCTAATCTTCTTTTTGGGCCTTATATATTTTTTAGGGCTTTAATTTGGGCTTTGTATTTTTCCAATCCTAATTGGAATTGGGCCCTTTTAATCCTATTGGGCTCTTATTAATCTGGGCTTAATATATCAAGAAACTCCTATTGGGCCTCTTATTAATCTGGGCTTAATATATCAAAATACCCTGTTTAGAATTCTCTGGAATTCTCGGGAATTTTATTTAATTTCTTTTCGAATTCCCTTGGAATATTCTGGAATGTTCCATTTTCTGGGCCATTTGGGCCTCTATCCTTACTGGGTGTTTTGTCCCTTCAACTTCACTTTTCCTTCTATATAAAGGACTGAGTAGACTCTACTGCTCCTCACTTTCTCATTTCTAAATTCTTCTTCTTTCTTCTTCTATCAAGAATCTCAGAGCAATAACAGTAAGTCGGAGTATCTTAAGCCCCAAAGTTTTTTAGGAGCATTACTTCAGGTAAAATTTCTCCCTTTACTTCTTGTGCTTGTTTTTGCATAGTTTGCACTTTTAAAATTATCTCTTTATGTACCTTATTTTCAGATGGCTGATAAGAAAATGACTCGTTTGGCCAAGATGAATGTGGCCAGAAAGTCCAATGAATTACCTATTCGATCAGGTACCTTCCTGATCGATATGATCAACACCCGAGGGGACGAGTACCCGTCTGATGCACATCTGGACGCGCACGACCATATTAGTGCTTTGCGGGATCCAAAGGAGCTGGAAAATTGAGTGGTTGTTTCAGAATCAAGGATCCCTTCAAGCTAATTCTTGCAGGTCCGTCCGACAGGGCCTGTCAATGGAGGAAGGACGCACTATGCGTCTACAGGGATACTCTAAGGGCAGGTATCAGACTCCCCTTTCACCCGTTTATCCCTGTTCTACTAGCTGATGTGGGCGTTAGCCCTTGCCAACTCCCTCCTAACTCTTGGAGGCTCATTCTGTGCTATCTGTCGCAATGCGCCAAGCACAACGTCCCTACTTCTGTTGCTATTTTCAGAAAAAAATTTTCAGTTCAAGAACAGCCCTGACAAGAATCGGGTTGGGTTTCTCTAAACCAGCGCCCAACTATTCCTCACATAGTGAACGGGAAGTCCATCCCTGACAATATTAGGGGTGAAAAAAGATTTTTTGTTCGTCGTTTGGGAGGGTGGCGTTGGGGCACCCTATTCCGCTCGTCTTTTGGGCTAGCCGTAGAAGGGAGCCAAATGATATATTTGTCTGAGGAGGAGACCAGAGCTTTCAATCTCCTGACGCAAGATAATGGGACTTCCCATTATTGGGATCTTATCAGGGAGACCGTTTTGTAGAACACGGCCTTCTCCCGTCCCTAAGAAGAGTACATTCCTTCCTTATCTAGTTCTTTTTATTTCCTTCATTTTCTATTTTGCTAATCTCAACTTACTTATCTCATGTTGTAGTGGCTGAGAAAATTGAGGAGGCTACAAAGCCTAAAGACCTGGAGACGACCAGGATGAAGCGTGCTGGAAAGGTCTTAAAGATCCGTGCCTTGGGGATCGCTTCCCGGAGTTCCTACTCCAAGAAATGGAACCAGGTGAAGAAGGCCCCAGCCAAGTTTTACGTACCAAGCAGAAGAAGGGTCTTACTTTCAACCTGCTTGGGGAATCCGGGGCAAGGATTCGATTATCGGCAGCACAACGCTTGCCAAGGAATGGTCTAAACATTCAATCTCCCCGGTGACTATCAAGACTTTGTCCTTCAACAGAACTTGGAGGGGAAAGAGCTTTTTGGAGCTCAGGCTTTGGCGGACATCTTTTTCCTTAGCACTTCATAGTTGCCTTTGATTTTCCGTCTCTTACTTTTGCTGTGTTTCTTATAGGCGAACGCCAATTTCAAGGGGCGATTCACCAGGCCAAGGCTTGGAAGGTTGGCCTAGAGGACGAACAAGAAGCTGGAGGAGGCCAACCAAAGAATAGAGGCCCTGAAGCCAACTTGCCTCATCTACTTCGGACTTGGAAACAACTCGGGCTGAAAATGTTATCTCAAGGCTCAAAAGGATAAAAGCCTTCGATGGCTGG